>NC_069504.1:706186065-706368565 GCF_027579735.1 Bombina bombina
GAAACTAAGGGTGCTTTTTATATAAATGTAGAACTTTAAAGGGACAGTAAACTCCATGAGAATTTTTAAAATTATCAGTTTTTTGTGTAGTATGCAATAAACTCTATTTATTTGGCCCCTTTTTCATGTAATTTAGGTCTAAACATTTTTTGGATATTTGTTTTAATTCTCAGAGCTGGAAATGCACTCTGTTCACTTTACTAGCTCTGCTACATATTGTCAGTAATTGATTTTGGCTGATAACAAGTGCACAACAGTTTACTTTATACCATCTTAATGAGGGTGGCTAGCCTTGTCTGCAGGCGCAAGCCCAGATCGGCTTATCCATATAATAAAGCGATGGTGGTGATTGCTATTGAATAACTGTTGCAGCAAAAAATGTGTTAATTTGTTTTAATAATATTAAGGTTTAAATTCCCCTTTATAAACCATTATTAGAGTCCATAAATATCCAAAAGGTTTCGTCTCTTTCAACTTCCATTGGCTGTTCTTACCCAAATCCTTCCTCAGGAGGTAACCACAAAAAAGACATGGAAAATCAGAAGGGGACTCATAGTATAAACTTCATTTACATCAAAGTAATAGAAAAGTTAATAGAGAACCTAATTGTGGTGATTCTGGCAGGCTGCACACACAGTGGTGCAGCTTACAGGATTCCTAGTCTTAGCAATCAAAATACTCTGCAACACTTTGAGGCCTATCTTTTAAGCCGTCAACGTTTTTTCATTCGACTGCACCAATACTCTCGCCTAACATCGCGGCTGCAGACCTGAATACGCTCTCCATATGTATCAAAAAAAGCCGCACACCAAGTACGGGGCGATGAGCAGCGGACTGTTGTTAACTAGCAGTTATCGATCTCTCTGCTATTCGTTTTTTTTACCAACTTTATACCCAGTCACTAAACGCCGCCACTATACTAAAATGTTTAACCCCCATCCCGCTGCTCCTGGACCCCGCCGCAACTTGAATAAAGTTTATTAACCCCTATCCCGCCGCTCCCGGACCCCGCCGCAACTAAATAAACGTGTTAACCCCTGGCCTCCCACATCACTACCGCTAACTAAACCTATTAACCCCTAAACCGCCACCCCCCCATCGCCATAACTAAATTAAGATATTAACCCCTAAACCTAACAACCTGCTAACTTTACATTAAAATTACAACATCCCTATCTAATAATAAATTAAAACTTACCTGTAGAATTAACTGAAACTATATTAAACTATTAATTAACCTACCCTATTATACTAAAATTACATTAAACCAACAATTAAATTAACTAAATATAAAAAAAAAAAACAACCCTACTCAAATTATTTAAATCTACAATTAAAAATTACCGTACTAAGTTACAAAAAAAATAAACGCTGTTACAAAAAATAAAAACCACAGTATCAAAAATAAAAATGAATTACACCTAATCTAATCACCCTATCAAAATAAAAGAGCCCCCCCAAAAAAATAAAAAAAACCTAGCCTACAATAAACTACCAATGGCCTTTTGTGGGGCATTGCCCCAAAGAAATCAGCTTTTACCTGTAAAGAAAAATACAACCCCCCCCAACAGTAAAACCCACCACCCACACAACCAACCCCCCTAAATAAAAACCCTATCTAAAAACCTAAGCTCCCCATTGCCCTGAAAAGGGCATTTGTATGGGCATTGCCCTTAAAAGGGCAGTTAGCTTTTACATGCCCAGACCCTACTCTAGAAATAAAACCCACCCAAAAAAAACATAAATACCTGATGTCAATTCCCTGTCGCCACTCAAGGGGGCGCTAGTATACACAATATATATAATGCTAAATCGCCAATCAAGTATACACAATTTGCTAAATATACAGCAAAAATATATAGTGCATATACAGTGTAATACTTTGTACAAAATGCTGTAACTTATCAGTCCATAGGTTGGTCAATCTCTGCTAATGTAATGTCCACTTGGACTGGCTTCCAATGATCTTTTAATCTTGAATTCACGGCAGCTCCTTCCCAAACAAGAGGTCAACTGGAATCTGTGATGGTATAAAAGAAAAACACAGAAGGGCGCCTCCTAGTGTAATAAAGTACGGATTGTACACAGATATGCAATAACAGATGGTCAGGTACTCACAAGTGTGGCAGCACTCACTCGTGCTTAGTTGCGCATACTGGAATCTCACAGTGTCCCAGCTCACTGCTCTTAGGCTCCCACAGATCTCAGCCTAGGGTATAGTCTCCAACTGCAAACGAACATGAACTGGCTCTTAGTCAAGTGATAAGTTTTAAAATCACTTTTATTAAAACGATAATAAAACACAGTGTACACAAATACCACTGTGTATTATAAAATGCTATATATATGCTATAGTAGTTTACGGCGGAGACCGTATTGAAGAGGAGCTCCGCGCCGGATGTCTTCAGGATGGACCCGCTCCGGATGGATGAAGATAGAAGAGGCCGCATGGATGAAGACTTCGCCGGCTGGGTGAAGATAGAAGAGGCCGTCCGGGTGAAGACTTCTTGCCGGCTGGATGGATCCTTTAAACAGAACTTCAAAAACTGTAAGTGGATCGTCGGGGGTTAGTGTTAGGTTTATTTAAGTTTTTTTGGGTGGGTTTTATTTTAGAGTAGGGTCTGGGCATGTAAAAGAGCTAACTGCCCTTTTAAGGGCAATGCCCATACAAATGCCCTTTTCAGGCAATGGGGAGCTTAGGTTTTTTTAGATAGGGTTTTTATTTGGGGTGGGTTTTACTGTTGGGGGGGGGGTGTTTGTATTTTTCTTTACAAGTAAAAGAGCTGATTTCGTTGGGGAAATGCCCCGCAAAAGGCTTTTTTAAGGGCAATTGGTAGTTTATTGTAGGCCAGGGTTTTTTTATTTTGGGGGGGCTTTTTTATTTTTTTGTAAAAGTGTTTTTTATTTTTTGTAACTTTGCGTTTATTTATTTTTTTTGTAACTTAGTAATTTTTTTATTGTAGATTTAAATAATTTGAGTAGGGATAGGGTTTTTTAATATGTAATTTAGTTAATTTAATTGTAATGTAATTTTAGTATAAATAGTTAGGGTAGGTTAATAGTTTACTATAGTTTCATTTAATTCTACAGGTAAGTTTTAATTTATTATAGGATAGGGATGTTGTAATTTGAATGTAAAGTTAGCGGGTTGTTAGGTTTAGGGGTTAATAGCTTAATTTAGTTTATGGTGATGTTGGGGGGCTGGCGGTTTAGGGGTAATAGGTTTAGTTAATGGTAGTGATGTGGGAGGTCAGGGGTTTAGGGTTAATACTTTTATTTAGTTTGCGGCAGGGTCCGGGAGCAGCGGAATAGGGTTAATAACTTTATTTAGTTGCCGCAATGTCGGGGCGGCGGTATAGGGGTGTTTAGACTCTGGGCTTATGTTAGGGTGTTAGGTGTAAACGTAATTTGTTTTCTGCCATAGAAATCAATGAGATATCTGGCAGCATCGAACATAAGCTTTCGCTGCTTTCAGACTCCCATTGATTCCTATGGCATCCGCGGCCTCCAGGATGGCGGATTGAAAACCAGGTATGCTGGGCCGGAATAGCGGCGAGCGTACCTGTTAGAAATTTGTTAACTTGCAAAAGGTGTCAAATAGTGCCGAATTTGTATTTGAAACATCTGTAATGATGTAAGCATCGATCTGCGTCAGATTGAGACCGGCAATCGTATGTTACGTCACAAATTTCAACTTTTGCCGGTCTGTAGGCTTTGATAACTAGGTCGAATCAAGCTCGCCACAATTCCGCTGCAGAATTCCAGCGTATTTCAGGTTGATGGCTTGATAGATATCCCCCTATGTGTAGAGTAAGAAATCTAATTAAACTTATAAAAGGGGATTTTAAGCGGATGTGTACCCCTATACGTGTAGGCTTTAGTGTAAAGGGTAAAACAAATCGCTCTGAAATGTCAATGCTGAATATGAGCTGGTGAGCCAATCGCATGCAGCAAATGTGAGTAACTGACAGTCACCTGTTGTGTTTAGCTGTGAAGCAGTAATGCATTGAAGCTTCAGAGCTGACTTTAAAGGGACCGTAAAGTCAAATTGAAACTTTTTTATAGGATAAAGAATGATATTTTAAACGGCATTACAATGTACTTCTAGTATCAATTTCACTTAGTTTTCTTATTTGATAAGGAGTAATACTAGGTGAGCTCAGGAGCGATGGCAGCAGTTTGTGACAAGGAAATGTTATACATAGTTGTAACAATTGCTGCTATAGACCCATGCACACTCCTAAGCTTGGTTTAGTCTTCAACAAAGGATAACAAAAGTAAATTAGAAAGTCATTTAAAATTACATGCTCCATATGAAAGTTTAATTTTGACTTTACTGTCCCTTTTTAATTAGTACAACACACACACTAAAGAATTTTGGCACCTTTATTCCTTTTAACATTCAATGTATAAACAAATAATTTGTTCTATAAAAACTTTCATATGATAAAACAAATCTCAAGGTGGACATCTGCACTACTAGTTAAAGGACATGAAACCCAAAAACATTCTTTCATAATCCACATGGAGAATAAAAATTTTAAACAACTTTTTAATTTACTTCTATTGTTTTTATTCGCTTCATTCATCTTTAGTATCCTTTTTTTGAAGAAGCATCTATACACTCCTGGAGCTGTTAATGCACTCGATAAGCGGATAACATGAAGCATATATGTGCAGCAACCAATCGGCATCTCCTGAGCCTACCTCGATATCCCTTTCAACAAAGGACACCAAAGAACAATACGAATTTAATAATAGAAGTGAATTGGAAAGTTGTTTAAAATCAAAAGCTCTATCTGAATCGTGAAACAAAAAATGTGGTTTCATGTTAATTTGCCAAACGCTAGAACTAATCAAAAATTGTTTCATTTGCTACAATGCAGTGAAAAGTTGCTAGGTTTTCTATACCATTTTTATCCTTGTTTTCCTTTTATATGTTGTGGTGGGGATTGGGAGGTAAAAAGTCAAACATACAGAGGCATTGCAGAATGAAAGAAAAGGAAAAAAGGGGAGCATGTTTTGAAAACCATAGTCTGGGGCCCTTTCTAACCTATTAAAAAGAATGCAGTAATATAGAGTATTTGTGTAGTAATGTTATATATTAAAGGGACATGAAACCCAAAATATTTCTTTCTTTGATGAATCTAATACAGCATACAATTTTAATAAACTTTCTAATTTAATTCTGTTACCTAATTTGCTTATTTCTCTTGGTATTTTTTGCTGAAAATGATAGATAGGCTCAGGAGCTGGAGCGCTGATTGGTGGCTGCACATATAGGTCTATATTTAATTGGCTTATTAATATGCTCAGCTATCTCCCAGTTTGCATTGCTGTACCTTCAATAAAGTATACCAAGCAGAGGACATGGCAGAATGTATTTTTATTAAACTTAGCATTCTGATTTTTTTACTTTATGTAATGATCCTTGCTTAACAAAAAAAACGTGTGTGTTGTATATATAATATATATATATATATTATATATATATATATATATATATATATATATATACTATAATTGCGTTTGTAATGTCCATCGCCAGTTGCAAACGCATCCTCAATGGAATGTTGCAGCGCGAGGCACCAACAGAATTCAGCTGTACAGGATGGTGAAAGAATCCACCGAAGGATTCCTGCCATTTCCGGAATCCACTGGGATGCAGCGAAGGCAAACGGAGCATTACACAAAAAAAAAAACAACCTCCCACATGAAATATTAACACCTACACATCGCAAAATAATAAAGTAATTAACCCCTTAATCCCTTTACCATCAACAACCCACATCGCAATAAACCTAATTACCCTATTAACCCCAAACTGCAAAACCCCACATTGCAATAAACATAACCTATTAACCCCTAAACCCCCACATCGCAATAAACCTAATTACCTTATTAACCCCTAGACCACAAACCCCCACATCGCAATAAACCTAATTAACCCCTAAACACCCACATCGCAATAAACCTATTAACCCCTTAAACTGCAAAAACCCACAACGCAAATAACTAATTAAATTACTAAACTCCCAAACCTAACACCCCCTAAATTAACACAAATTACCTAAATTAAAAAATACTAAAGTTACAAAAAATAAAAAAAAGGCTAACATTACAGAACATACAAAAACAAATTACTAAAGTTTACAAAATTAAAGACAGTCTAGGCCAAAATAAACTTTCATGATTCAGATAGGGCATGTAATTTTAACCCTTTAAGGACACAGCTTTCAGTTTGCTCAATTGTTTTATGACGGAAAAATTCCGTCATATGTCCTTAAGAGGTTAAACAACTTCCCAGTTTACTTTATCACCAATTTTGAAAGCTAAACCTAGGAGGTTCATATGCTAATTTCTTAGACTTTGAAGGCCACCTCCTTTCAGAATGCATTTTAACAGTTTTTCACCACTAGAGGGTGTGTGTTCATGTTTTTTGTATAGATAACACTGTGCTTGTGCATGTGATGTTATCTGGAGCAGGCACTCATTGGCTAAACTGCAAGTCTGTCAAAAGAACTGAAATAAAGGGGCAGTTTGCAAAGGCTTAGATACAAGATAATCACAGAGGTTAAAAGTATATTAATATAACTGTTGGTTATGCAAAACTGGGGAATGGGTTATCAAGGGATTATCTATCTTTTAAAACAATAAAAATTCTGGTGTAGACTGACCCTTTAAACCTATTCCCTATGAAAATAAAAAAGCCCCCCCAAAAAAAAAACACCCCCTAATCTAAGATAAACTACCAGTAGCCCTTAAAAGGGCTTTTTGCATGGCATTGCCCCAAGATAAACAGCTCTTTTACATTCAAAATACATAAAGTCCCCCCTAACAGTAAAATTCCCCACCCACCAAACCCCCTAAAATAAAAAAACCTAACACTAAAAACCTAAACTACCCAATGCCCTGAAAAGGGCATTTGTTGGGCATTGCCCTAAAATGGCATTAGCCTCTTTTACAAATGCCCACCCTAATCCTAAATAAAAAAAAAAAAAAAAAACTTAAAAAAAATATATATGTCTAAGCCCCTGGTTGTACTCACCGTTCCTGAAGTCCCGAAAATGTCCTTTCCCATCCGGTGAAGTCTTCTTCCAAGCGGCGACCTCTTCTTCTTCCAAAACAATCCGGCACAGGGCGGAGCCGAAGACCGGCGACCCTGAAACTGAAGACCGTCGACCGCGGAGCTGGAGAGTGGAGGATCCTCTTTGTACGATTGCCGAGCCGTACACTGAATAGTGAATTCAAGAACGCGATTAAAGATGGCGTCCCTTGAATTCCTATTGGCTGATTTGATTCTTCAAATTTAAATCAGCCAATAGGATGAGAGCTACTCAAATCCTAATTGGCTGATTTGAATAGCCAATAAAATTTCAGTAGCTCTCATCCTATTGGCTGATTTAAATTTGAAGAATCAAATCAGCCAATAGGAATTTAAGGGACGCCATTTTTAATCGCGTCTTTTGAATGCACTTTCTAGTGTACGGCGGCGATCGTACGAAGAGGATCCTCCACGCTCCATGGCTCCGCGGTCGCCGATCTTCAGTTCCAGATCGCCGGTCTTCAGCTCCGCCCTCCGCCCTACCGTGCCAGATGTTCCTAAGAAGAAAAAGAGGTCGCCGCTTGGAAGAAGACTTCACTGCATGGGACAGACCTTCTCCGCCAGGCTTCAGGAATGTGAGTACCAACCTGGGGGAGACTTAGTTTTTTTTTTTTTTTTTAATTTAGATTAGGTAGGCATTTTGTAAAAGAGCTAAATGCCCTTTTCAGGGCAATGCACAAAAATGCCCTTTTTAGGGCAATGGGTAGTTTAGTTTTTTTAGTGTTAGGTTTTTTATTTGGGGGTTTTGGTGGGTGGGTTTTACTGTTAGGGGGGACTTTGTGTATTTTTAATGTAAAAGAGCTGTTTATCTTGGGGCAATGCCCTGCAAAAAGCCCTTTTAAGGCTACTGGTAGTAGGGGGTGTTTTTATTTTGGGGGATTTTTTATTTTCATAGGGATTAAGTATACTTTTTTAAACTTTGGTAATTTGTTTTTTTTATGTTCTGTAATGTTAGCCTTTTTTGTAATCTTAGCTTTTTTTTATTTTTGTAACGTTAGCTTAATTTAAACTTCGGTTTAATTTTTGGGGTAACAGCAAAAGAGCTGTTTAACTTAGGGCAATGCTATTGTAGTTCAGCATTAGATTAGGGGTGTGGTTTTTGTTTTTTTTGGGTGGGGCTTTTTAATTTTCATAGGGATTAGTTTAATTTTTAATTTTGATAATTTATATTCTTCTCTGTAGTTCATTTTTTTTTTAACAACACATAAATATACCAACTAATATATATATGAAGCTGATAGAGGAGAGAGAGAAAAAAACTTCACAATCAATATAAATTACTCAATAAGAATGCTGAGAAGGAACAATTGCTGGGCCCATTGGATATTTTCTGCTGCAACAGAAAGTGTGCATCCAAAAATTCTCAAGGAAGCCTAGCTGGATTTAAAGGGACATGATTCAGATAGAGCATGTGATGATTTTTTTTTATTTAAACAAACTTTACAGTTTAAGTCTATTAGCTAATTTGTTTTGTTCTCTTGGTACTCTTTGTTGAAAGATATCTAAGTAGGTTTAGGAGCTGCTTGATTGGTGCAGCACATATATGCCTCATGTTAATGGCTCACCTAATGTTTAGCTAGCTCCCAGTAGTGCATTTCTGCTGCTTCAACAAAGGATACCAAGAGAAAGAAGCAAATTAGTTAATAGAATAAATTGGAAAGTTGTTTAAAATTGTATTTTCTATTTGAATTATGAAAAAAAAATTGGCTTTCATGTTCCTTTAAAGGATTTGGAAATAAAAGTGAGAAGAAGAAATACAGCTTCAGATTCTTATGAGAGTTTAAAACTGCACATGTATGTGTGTAATGTCATGTGTTTGTAGAGTGTTTTCTTGGTAATGTATTGTGTGGCGTGCATATGTGCAGCGTGTTTTTGTATAGTGTTTGAATGTATGGGTGTAGTGTATAGTGTACTTCTCCCATTTATTATTAGTCTGTTCCTTTATGATTTTGCTGCAATATGGCATTCTGCCAGCAGGGGATTTGTACTGTGGGCCTACAGTTTCTTCAGATTGCTGCAAGCTACAGTATCTGAATCTAAGACAGTGCAAACCCCTTACACTATGAAGCATCTGTCAATATATTATGATTGAAAAGTGCCATCAATGATAGCAAGTAATTGTAGTTTTGCTAAATGTGCAATTTTTAAATTTCATATCCGGAATAGGTTATAATCATAAAAGAAGATTGCACGTTGTTACATGAATCTCATTTTACTGTATTGTCAGTTATTTCGCTTAACAGTATATGTGTAGGCTATAATGTGAAGCTGATCTTCCCGATATCAAGAAGACACTCATTCACATACAAAAACCTGCAATAATTAAAAACATAAAATGAAGAACCTAGTTACAGCTATTGGCCAAAAGAAGTCAAGTCCAAATGTCCCTTCTCGGCTTCTGTACCCAATCTACTTTGCCGTGTTATATATATTATATATATATATAATATATATATATATATATATATATATATATATAATATGCTTTTCATATTTACAGAACATTTATTCACATTAGGCAATCCAATGTTTTTAACAATCACAAAGGATCATCCACATTTTCTCTCTCATGATTTAGAAAGAGCATGCAATTTTAAATAACTTTCCAATTTACTTCAATTATATCATTTGCTTCATTCTCTTGATATCCTTTGTTGAAAAATATATCTAAATAGGCTCAGAAGCTCTGATTGGTGGCTACCATAGATGCCTTGTGTGATTGGATCTCCCATGTGCAATGCTATTTCCTCAATAAAGATATCTAAAGAATTAAGCAAATATACAATAGAAGTCAAATGGAATGTTGTTGTATTCTCTATCTGAATCATGAAAGAAAAAATGTGGTTTTCATGTTAAGGTACATTGACAAAGGCTAGTGTGGGCCAAAACATTGCATTGACTTATGTGAATAAAGTTTTCATATATATCCCTCAATCAAGAGCCACAAATGTTGGGAAGTATGCCGAATGCAAACAACCGGGCCCTTTTAATGTGTATGCTACACAGCTACTCTTATTGACTTCCTCTCCACACGGTCCAACAGTCTCTGCATGCAGATCATCTGGAAAAGGAGATATCTCTGTGAGAGATTGTGTGAGTAATAAGCTACATGTATTCATTTTCCTCAGACCAAAAACAGTCTGATAAGGCAAGAAATAGTTTAAACAGAAACATTTATTTGGTCATTGTTTTGGTCACTAACTGAATTTTTTTTTTATACAAATAATGCAATGAAAGTACCATTTTGTTTTGTCAAATGCAAAAAAAACAACACTTACACCTTGTGGCTTCATTGCACCCCCTCGCAGTTTGAGGTACTATATTAAGCTTCTCATAAATGAGGTGTGCACCAGATTACAGTGCGAGTCAGTAAATGAGGTTTGTAACCATATTACAGTATTGGTCAGTAAGTGAGGTTTGTGACCAGATTGCAGTATGGTCAGTATATTATGTTAGTGACACAGATTACAGAATGGGTCAGTAAGTGAGGTTTGTGACACAGATTGCAGTATGGGGTCAGTAAGTGAGGTTTGACCCAGATTACAGTATGGTCAGTAAGTGAGGTTTGTGACCCAGATTATAGTATGGGTCAGTAAGTGAGATTTGTGACCAGATAACAGTATGGGACAGTAAGTGAGGTTATGACACAGATTACAGTATGTGTAGTGAGGGTTTGTGACACAGATTACAGTATGGGTCAGTAAATGAGGTTACCCAGATTACAGTATGGGTCAGTAAGTGAGATTTGTGACCCAGATTACAGTATGTGCCAGTAAGTGAGATTTGTGACCAGATTACAGTATGGGTCAGTAATGAGGTTTGTGACACAGATTACAGTATTGGTCAGTGTGAGTTAGCAATCCAATTACAGTATGGTCATTAAATGAGGTTAGTGACACAGATTACAGTATGGTCAGTAATGAGTTTGTGACCCAGATTACAGTATGGGTCAGTAATGAGGTTTGTGACCAGATTACAGTATGGGGTCAGTAAGTGAGGTTTGTGACCCAGATTACAGTATGGGTCAGTCAGTGAGGTTTGTAACACAGATTACAGAATTGGTCAGTAAGTGAGGTTAGTGACCCAGATTACAGTATGGGTCAGTAAGTGAGGTTTGTGACACAGATTACAGTATGGGTCAGTAAGTGAGGTTTGTGACCAGATTACAGTATGTGTCAGTAATGACATTTGTGACCCAGATTACAGTATGGGGTCAGTCAGTGAGGTTTGTGACACAGATTACAGAATTGTCAGTAAGTGAGTTAGTGACACAGATACAGTATGGGTCAGTAAATGAGGTTTGACACAGATTACAGTATGTGTCATGAGAGGTTTGTGACACAGATACAGTATGGTCAGTAAATGAGTAGTGACACAGATTACAGTATGGGTCAGTATGAGATTTGTGACTCAGATTACAGTATGTGTCAGTAAGTGAGATTTGTGACCCATATTACAGTATGGGTTAGTAAATGAGGTTAGTGACACAGATTACAGTATGGGTCAGTAAGTGAGGTTTGTGACACAGATTACAGTATGGTCAGTAAATGAGGTTAGCGATCCAGATTACAGTATGTGTCAGTGAGTGAGGTTTGTGACCCAGATACACTATGAGTCAGTAAATTAAATTTGTGACTCACACAGATTACAGTAGGTCAGTAAATGAGGTTTGTGACACAGATTACAGTAGGGTCAGTAAGTGAGGTTTGTGACCACATTACAGTATGGGTCAGTAAGTGAGGTTTGTGACCCAGATTACAGTATGAGTCAGTTAGTGAGGTTTGTGACCCAGATTACAGTATGTCAGTGAATAAAGTTTGCAACCCAGATTACAGTATGTGTCATGAGTGAGGTTTTTGACCCAGATTACAGAATGATCAGTGAGTGAGGTTTGTGACACAGATTACAGTATGGGTCAGTAAGTGAGGTTAGTGACACAGATTACAGTATGGGTCAGTAAATGAGTTTGTGACACAGATTACAGTATGTGTCAGTGAGTGAGGTTTGTGACACAGATTACAGTATGGGTCAGTAAATGAGGTTAGTGACACAGATTACAGTATGGGTCAGTAAAAGATTTGTGACCCAGATTACAGTATTGTCAGTAAGTGAGATTTAGACCATATTACAGTATGGGTTAGTAAATGAGGTTAGTGACACAGATTACAGTATGGTCAGTAAGTGAGGTTTGTGACACAGATTACAGTATGGGTCAGTAAATGAGGTTAGCGATCCAGATTACAGTATGGGTCATTAAATGAGGTTTGTGACCCAGATTACAGTATGGGTCAGTAAGTGAGATTTGTGATACAGATTACAGTATGTTTCAGTAAGTGAGATTTGTGATACAGATTACAGTATGTCAGTGAGTGAGGTTTGTGACCCAGATTACAGTAGGTCAATACGTGAGTTTTATACCAGATTATAGTATGGGTCAGTAAGGGAGGTTTGTGCACCAGATTACAGTATGGGTCAGTAAGGAGGTTTGTGCACCAGATTATAGTATGGGTCAGTAAGGAGGTTAGTGCACCAGATTATAGTGTGGGTCAGTAAGGGAGGTTTGTGCACCAGATTAAGTATGGGTCAGTAAGGTTTGTGCACCAGATTACAGTATGAGTCAGTGAGTGAGGTTTGTGACTCAGATCACAGTATGGGTCATAAGTGATTTGTGACTCAGATTACAGTATGGGTCAGTGAGGGAGGTTTGTGACCCAGATTACAGTATGGATCAGTAAGGTTTGTGACCCAGATTACAGTATGGGTCAGTGAGTGAGGTTTGTGACTCAGATTACAGTATGGATCAGTAGTGAGGTTTGTGACCCAGATTACAGTATGGGTCAATACGCGAGTTTTGTATCTCAGATTACAGTATGGGCCAGTAAGGTGGTTTGTGCACCAGAATATAGTATGGGTCAGTAAGGAGGTTTGTGCACCAGATTACAGTATGCGTTAGTAAGGGAGGTTTGTGCACCTGATTACAGTATGAGTCAGTAAGTGAGGTTTGTGACCACATTACAGTATGGGTCCATAAGTAAGGTTTGTGACCCAGATTACAGTATTGGTCAGTAAGTGAGGTTTGTGCCCCAGATTACAGTATGGGTTAGTAAGTGAGGTTTGTGCCCCAGATTACAGTATGGGTTAGTAAGTGAGGTTTGTAACCCAGGTTACATTATGGGTCAGTGAGTGAGGTTTGTGACCCAGATTACAGTTTTGTAGTGAGTGAGGTTTTGTATCCCAGATTACAGTATGGGTCTGTAAATGAGGTTTGTGACCAATTACAGAATGGGTCAGTAAGTGAGGTTTGTGCCCAGATTACAGTTAGTGAGTGAGGTTTGTGACCCAGATTACAGTATGGTTCAGTAAGTGAGGTTTGTGACAAGATAGTAGTATGGGTCAGTAAATGAGGTTTGTGACCCAGATTACAGTATGGGTCAGTGATTTTGTGACCCAGATTACAGTATGGGTCAGTAATTGAGGTTAGTGACCCAGATCACAGTATGGGTCAGTGAGTGAGGTTTGTGACCAGATTACAGTATGGATCAGTGAGTGAGGTTGAGTACCAGATTACAGTATGGATCAGTAAGTGAGGTATGTGACCCAGATTACAGTATGGATCATGAGTGAGAGGTTTGTGACCAGATTACAGTATGGATCAGTGATGAGGTTTGTGACCCAGATTACAGTATGGGGGGCAGCAAGTGAGGTTTTGTGACTCAGATTACAGTATGGGTCCATAAGTGAGGTTTGTGACAAAGATTACACTATGGGTCAGTAAATGAGGTCTGTGACCCAGATTACAAGGGTCAATATGTGAGGTTGTATCCCAGATTACAGTATGGGTCAGTAAATGAGGTTTTTGCCCCAGATTACAGTATGTGTCAATAAGTGGTTTGTGTCCCAGATTACAGTATGTGTCAGTAAGTGAGGTTAGTGCACAGATTACAGTATGGGTCAGTAAATGAGGTTTGTGACCCAATTGCAGTATTTCAGTATATTAGGTTTGTGACCCAGATTGCAGTATGGGTCAGTGAGTGATTTGTGACCCAGATTACAGTATGGGTCAGTGAGTGAGGTTTGTGACCCAATTACAGTATGGGTCAGTGAGTGAGGTTTGTGACCCAATTACAGTATGGGTTCAGTATATTAGTTTGTGACCCAGATTACAGTATGGGTCAGTGAGTGAGGTTTGTGACCCAGATTACAGTATGTGACAATGAGGTTAGTGACACAGATTACAGAATGGATCAGTAAATCAGGTTTGTGACCCAAATTACAGTATGGGTCAGTAAGGGAGGTTTGTGTGACACAGATTACAGTATGGGGTCAGTAAAATGACACTACGGTATGGCCTGTTTTCCTGATAACACTGTTAGAAAATGCATACATATCCATTTATTTGGTTACATTTTTCAAGTTTTGTTCCGTGCTTGAAGAGGGAGCCCCATGTTTTTGCTTTGCTTAAGGCCTCACTAACTCTAGAGCTACCTACCTCTGTAGGAGATGAGGGAGTGGTTGCATGTGAGAGATATGGAATAAAAATGTGACCAGCTTTATGGAAAGGTGGATGGACTTAGAGGGTGCAGAGTATACTTATTTATTTTACCTCTGATTCTAAGGTGATGTTATGGGTGATGTCACGATGATGTAATCAGCAATGTATTCATACATGTTTGCCTATTTACTGCATATACAGATACATATGCGTATATTTTATATTATTAATATCCTACAATAATGTTACACGTATCCCCGCTACTATTGCAAAACAATAACGATACGTCTCCTTGAAAAAGCTACAGGCAGTAGCTAAACATACACTCACCGGCACTTTATTAGGTACACCTGTTCAATTTCTTGGTGACACAAATTGCTAATCAGACAATCACATGGCAGCAACTCAATGCATTTAGGCATCTAAACCGTGGTGAAGACGACTTGCTGAAGATCAAACCGAGCATTAGAATGGGGAAGAAAGGGGATTTAAGTGACTTTGAACGTGGCATGGTTGTTGGTGGCAGATGGGCTGGTCTGATTATTTCAAAAACTGCTGATCTACTGATTAGGTTCGAGATGATAGAAAGGCAACAGTAACTCAAATAACTACTAGTTACAACCAAGGTATGCAGAATACCATCTCTGAACGCACAACACATCGAACCTTGAAGCAGATGGGCTACAGCATAGAAGACCACACCGAGTGCCACTCCTGTCAGCTAACAACAGGAAACTTAGCTACAATTCGCACAGCTCACCAAAATTGGAAAATAGAAGATTGGGAAAAGTTGCCTGGTCTGATGAGTCTCGATTTCAGCTGCAACATTCAGATGGTAAGTCAAATTTAGTATAAATAATATGAAAGCATGGGTCCATCCTGTCTTGTATCAACGGTTCAGACTGGTGGTGGTGTGGTAATGTGGTGGGGGATATTTTCTTGGCACACTTTGGGCCCCTTAGTACCAATTGAGCATTGTTAAATGCCATGGCCTACCTGAGTATTGTTGCTGACCATGTCCATCCCTTATGGCTACAGTGTACCCATCTTCTGATGGCTACTTCCAGCAGGATAATGCACCATGTCACAAAGCTCATATCATCTCAAACTGGTTTCTTGAACATGACAATAAGTTCACTGTACTCCAATGGCTTCCACAGTCACCAGATCTCAATCCAATAGAGCACCTTTTGGATGACAAATCTGCAGCAACTGAGTGATGCTATCATGTCAATATGGACCAAATATCGAGGAATGTTTCCAACACCTTGCTGCATCTATGCCACAAAGAATTAAGGCAGTTCTGAAGGCAAAAGAGGGTCCAACACACTACTAGCAAGGTATACCTAATAAAGTGGCCGGTAGTGTATGTCAGAGTTAAAGAAGGATAGACGGCTGATTACCAGAAGAGTTGGTAATCCTAATTCCTAATCCTAAAATAAAAAAAAAAAAAAAAAACTTAAAAAAAATATATATGTCTAAGCCCCTGGTTGGTACTCACCGTTCCTGAAGTCCGGCGGAAAAGGTCCTGTCCCATCCGGTGAAGTCTTCTTCCAAGCGGCGACCTCTTCTTTCTTCCAAGAACAATCCGGCACAGGGCGGAGCCGAAGACCGGCGACCCTGAAACTGAAGACCGGCGACCGCGGAGCCATGGAGAGTGGAGGATCCTCTTTGTACGATCGCCGCCGTACACTGAATAGTGAATTCAAGGAACGCGATTAAAGATGGCGTCCCTTGAATTCCTATTGGCTGATTTGATTCTTCAAATTTAAATCAGCCAATAGGATGAGAGCTACTCAAATCCTATTGGCTGATTTGAATAGCCAATAAAATTTCAGTAGCTCTCATCCTATTGGCTGATTTAAATTTGAAGAATCAAATCAGCCAATAGGAATTTAAGGGACGCCATTTTTAATCGCGTCTTTTGAATGCACTTTCTAGTGTACGGCGGCGATCGTACGAAGAGGATCCTCCACGCTCCATGGCTCCGCGGTCGCCGATCTTCAGTTCCAGGATCGCCGGTCTTCAGCTCCGCCCTCCGCTCCGTGCCAGATGTTCCTGGAAGAAGAAAGAAGAGGTCGCCGCTTGGAAGAAGACTTCACTGCATGGGACAGGACCTTCTCCGCCAGGCTTCAGGAATGGTGAGTACCAACCTGGGGTTAGACTTAGTTTTTTTTTTTTTTTTTTTAATTTAGATTAGGGTAGGCATTTTGTAAAAGAGCTAAATGCCCTTTTCAGGGCAATGCACAAAAAATGCCCTTTTTAGGGCAATGGGTAGTTTAGTTTTTTTAGTGTTAGGTTTTTTATTTTGGGGTTTTGGTGGGTGGGGGGTTTTACTGTTAGGGGGGACTTTGTGTATTTTTAATGTAAAAGAGCTGTTTATCTTGGGGCAATGCCCTGCAAAAAGCCCTTTTAAGGGCTACTGGTAGTAGGGGGTGTTTTTATTTTGGGGGGATTTTTTATTTTCATAGGGATTAAGTATACTTTTTTAAACTTTGGTAATTTGTTTTTTTTATGTTCTGTAATGTTAGCCTTTTTTGTAATCTTAGCTTTTTTTTATTTTTTGTAACGTTAGCTTAATTTAAACTTCGGTTTAATTTTTGGGGGTAACAGCAAAAGAGCTGTTTAACTTAGGGCAATGCTATTGGTAGTTCAGCATTAGATTAGGGGGTGTGGTTTTTGGTTTTTTTTGGGTGGGGGCTTTTTAATTTTCATAGGGATTAGGTTTAATTTTTTAATTTTGATAATTTATTTCTTCTCTGTAGTTCATTTTTTTTTTATTAACAACACATATACCAACTAATATATATATATGAAGCTGATAGAGGAGAGAGAGAAAAAAACTTCACAATGCAATATAAATTACTCAATAAGAATGCTGAGAAGGAACAATTGCTGGGCCCATTGGATATTTTCTGCTGCAACAGAAAGTGTGCATCCAAAAATTCTCAAGGAAGCCTAGCTGGATTTAAAGGGACATGATTCAGATAGAGCATGTGATGATTTTTTTTTATTTAAACAAACTTTACAGTTTAAGTCTATTAGCTAATTTGTTTTGTTCTCTTGGTACTCTTTGTTGAAAAGGATATCTAAGTAGGTTTAGGAGCTGCTTGATTGGTGGCAGCACATATATGCCTCATGTTAATGGCTCACCTAATGTTTAGCTAGCTCCCAGTAGTGCATTTCTGCTGCTTCAACAAAGGATACCAAGAGAATGAAGCAAATTAGTTAATAGAAGTAAATTGGAAAGTTGTTTAAAATTGTATTTTCTATTTGAATTATGAAAGAAAAAAATTGGCTTTCATGTTCCTTTAAAGGATTTGGAAATAAAAGTGAGAGAAGAAATACAGGCTTCAGATTCTTATGAGAGTTTAAAACTGCACATGTATGTGTGTAATGTCATGTGTTTGTAGAGTGTTTCTTGGGGTAATGTATTGTGTGGCGTGCATATGTGCAGCGTGTTTTTGTATAGTGTTTGAATGTATGGGTGTAGTGTATAGTGTTACTTCTCCCATTTATTATTAGTCTGTTCCTTTTATGATTTTGCTGCAATATGGCATTCTGCCAGCAGGGGGATTTTGTACTGTGGGCCTACAGTTTCTTCAGATTGCTGCAAGCTACAGTATCTGAATCTAAGACAGTGCAAACCCCTTACACTATGAAGCATCTGTCAATATATTATGATTGAAAAGTGCCATCAATGATGAGCAAGTAATTGTAGTTTTGCTAAATGTGCAATTTTTAAATTTCATATCCGGAATAGGTTTTAATCATAAAAGAAGATTGCACGTTGTTACATGAAGTCTCATTTTACTGTATTGTCAGTTATTTCGCTTAACAGTATATGTGTAGGCTATAATGTGAAGCTGATCTTCCCGGATATCAAGAAGACACTCATTCACATACAAAAACCTGCAATAATTAAAAACATAAAATGAAGAACCTAGTTACAGCTATTGGCCAAAAGAAGTCAAGTCCAAATGTCCCTTCTCGGCTTCTGTACCCAATCTACTTTGCCGTGTTATATATATATATATATATATATATATATATATATATATATATATATATATATATATATATATATATATATGCTTTTCATATTTACAGAACATTTATTCACATTAGGCAATCCAATGTTTTAACAATCACAAAGGATCATCCACATTTTTCTCTCTCATGATTTAGAAAGAGCATGCAATTTTAAATAACTTTCCAATTTACTTCAATTATATCATTTGCTTCATTCTCTTGATATCCTTTGTTGAAAAATATATCTAAATAGGCTCAGAAGCTGCTGATTGGTGGCTACGCATAGATGCCTTGTGTGATTGGATCTCCCATGTGCAATGCTATTTCCTCAATAAAGGATATCTTAAAGAATTAAGCAAATTAGACAATAGAAGTCAAATGGAATGTTGTTTGTATTCTCTATCTGAATCATGAAAGAAAAAATGTGTGTTTCATGTTAAGGTTACATTGACAAAGGGGTGCTAGTGTGGGCCAAAACATTGCATTGACTTATGTGAATAAAGTTTTCATATATATCCCTCAATCAGAGCCACAAATGTTGGGAAGTATGCCGAATGCAAACAACCGGGCCCTTTTAATGTGTATGCTACAGCTGACTCTTATTGACTTCCTCTCCCACACGGTCCAACAGTCTCTGCATGCAGATCATCTGGGAAAAGGAGATATCTGCTGTGAGAGATTGTGTGAGTAGATAAGCTTACATGTATTCATTTTCCTCAGACCAAAAACAGTCTGATAAGGCAAGAAATAGTTTAAACAGAAACATTTATTTGGTCAGTTGTTTTGGTCACTAACTGAATTTTTTTTTTTATACAAATAATGCAATGAAAGTACCATTTTGTTTTGTCAAATGCAAAAAAAACAACACTTACACCTTGTGGCTTCATTGCACCCCTCGCAGTTTGAGGTACTATATTAAGCTTCTCAGTAAATGAGGTGTGTGCACCAGATTACAGTGCGAGTCAGTAAATGAGGTTTGTAACCATATTACAGTATTGGTCAGTAAGTGAGGTTTGTGACCAGATTGCAGTATGGGTCAGTATATTAGGTTAGTGACACAGATTACAGAATGGGTCAGTAAGTGAGGTTTGTGACACAGATTGCAGTATGGGGTCAGTAAGTGAGGTTTGTGACCCAGATTACAGTATGGGTCAGTAAGTGAGGTTTGTGACCCAGATTATAGTATGGGTCAGTAAGTGAGATTTGTGACCAGATAACAGTATGGGACAGTAAGTGAGGTTAGTGACACAGATTACAGTATGTGTCAGTGAGTGAGGTTTGTGACACAGATTACAGTATGGGTCAGTAAATGAGGTTAGTGACCCAGATTACAGTATGGGTCAGTAAGTGAGATTTGTGACCCAGATTACAGTATGTGCCAGTAAGTGAGATTTGTGACCCAGATTACAGTATGGGTCAGTAAGTGAGGTTTGTGACACAGATTACAGTATTGGTCAGTAAGTGAGGTTAGCAATCCAGATTACAGTATGGGTCATTAAATGAGGTTTGTGACACAGATTACAGTATGGGTCAGTAAGTGAGGTTTGTGACCCAGATTACAGTATGGGTCAGTAAGTGAGGTTTGTGACCAGATTACAGTATGGGGTCAGTAAGTGAGGTTTGTGACCCAGATTACAGTATGGGGGTCAGTCAGTGAGGTTTGTAACACAGATTACAGAATTGGTCAGTAAGTGAGGTTAGTGACCCAGATTACAGTATGGGTCAGTAAGTGAGGTTTGTGACACAGATTACAGTATGGGTCAGTAAGTGAGGTTTGTGACCAGATTACAGTATGGGGTCAGTAAGTGACTTTTGTGACCCAGATTACAGTATGGGGGTCAGTCAGTGAGGTTTGTGACACAGATTACAGAATTGGTCAGTAAGTGAGGTTAGTGACACAGATTACAGTATGGGTCAGTAAATGAGGTTTGTGACACAGATTACAGTATGTGTCAGTGAGTGAGGTTTGTGACACAGATTACAGTATGGGTCAGTAAATGAGGTTAGTGACACAGATTACAGTATGGGTCAGTAAGTGAGATTTGTGACTCAGATTACAGTATGTGTCAGTAAGTGAGATTTGTGACCCATATTACAGTATGGGTTAGTAAATGAGGTTAGTGACACAGATTACAGTATGGGTCAGTAAGTGAGGTTTGTGACACAGATTACAGTATGGGTCAGTAAATGAGGTTAGCGATCCAGATTACAGTATGTGTCAGTGAGTGAGGTTTGTGACCCAGATTACACTATGAGTCAGTAAATTAAATTTGTGACTCACACAGATTACAGTAGGGGTCAGTAAATGAGGTTTGTGACACAGATTACAGTATGGGGTCAGTAAGTGAGGTTTGTGACCACATTACAGTATGGGTCAGTAAGTGAGGTTTGTGACCCAGATTACAGTATGAGTCAGTTAGTGAGGTTTGTGACCCAGATTACAGTATGTGTCAGTGAATAAAGTTTGCAACCCAGATTACAGTATGTGTCAGTGAGTGAGGTTTTTGACCCAGATTACAGAATGGATCAGTGAGTGAGGTTTGTGACACAGATTACAGTATGGGTCAGTAAGTGAGGTTAGTGACACAGATTACAGTATGGGTCAGTAAATGAGGTTTGTGACACAGATTACAGTATGTGTCAGTGAGTGAGGTTTGTGACACAGATTACAGTATGGGTCAGTAAATGAGGTTTAGTGACACAGATTACAGTATGGGTCAGTAAATGAGATTTGTGACCCAGATTACAGTATGTGTCAGTAAGTGAGATTTATGACCCATATTACAGTATGGGTTAGTAAATGAGGTTAGTGACACAGATTACAGTATGGGTCAGTAAGTGAGGTTTGTGACACAGATTACAGTATGGGTCAGTAAATGAGGTTAGCGATCCAGATTACAGTATGGGTCATTAAATGAGGTTTGTGACCCAGATTACAGTATGGGTCAGTAAGTGAGATTTGTGATACAGATTACAGTATGTTTCAGTAAGTGAGATTTGTGATACAGATTACAGTATGTGTCAGTGAGTGAGGTTTGTGACCCAGATTACAGTATGGGTCAATACGTGAGTTTTATATACCAGATTATAGTATGGGTCAGTAAGGGAGGTTTGTGCACCAGATTACAGTATGGGTCAGTAAGGGAGGTTTGTGCACCAGATTATAGTATGGGTCAGTAAGGGGAGGTTAGTGCACCAGATTATAGTGTGGGTCAGTAAGGGAGGTTTGTGCACCAGATTATAGTATGGGTCAGTAAGGGAGGTTTGCACCAGATTACAGTATGAGTCAGTGAGTGAGGTTTGTGACTCAGATCACAGTATGGGTCCATAAGTGAGGTTTGTGACTCAGATTACAGTATGGGTCAGTGAGGGAGGTTTGTGACCCAGATTACAGTATGGATCAGTAAGGGAGGTTTGTGACCCAATTACAGTATGGGTCAGTGAGTGAGGTTTGTGACTCAGATTACAGTATGGATCAGTGAGTGAGGTTTGTGACCCAGATTACAGTATGGGTCAATACGCGAGTTTTGTATCTCAGATTACAGTATGGGCCAGTAAGGGTGGTTTGTGCACCAGAATATAGTATGGGTCAGTAAGGAGGTTTGTGCACCAGATTACAGTATGCGTTAGTAAGGGAGGTTTGTGCACCTGATTACAGTATGAGTCAGTAAGTGAGGTTTGTGACCACATTACAGTATGGGTCCATAAGTAAGGTTTGTGACCCAGATTACAGTATTGGTCAGTAAGTGAGGTTTGTGCCCCAGATTACAGTATGGGTTAGTAAGTGAGGTTTGTGCCCCAGATTACAGTATGGGTTAGTAAGTGAGGTTTGTAACCCAGGTTACATTATGGGTCAGTGAGTGAGGTTTGTGACCCAGATTACAGTTTGTGTTAGTAGTGAGGTTTGTATCCCAGATTACAGTATGGGTCTGTAAATGAGGTTTTGACCAGATTACAGAATGGTCAGTAAGTGAGGTTTGTGCCCCAGATTACAGTTAGTGAGTGAGGTTTGTGACCCAGATTACAGTATGGTTCAGTAAGTGAGTTTGTGACAAGATAGTATGGGTCAGTAAATGAGGTTTGTGACCCAGATTACAGTATGGGTCAGTGAGTTTTGTGACCCAGATTACAGTATGGGTCAGTAATTGAGGTTAGTGACCCAGATCACAGTATGGGTCAGTGAGTGAGGTTTGTGACCAGATTACAGTATGGATCAGTGAGTGAGGTTTGTGACCAGATTACAGTATGGATCAGTAAGTGAGGTATGTGACCCAGATTACAGTATGGATCAGTGAGTGAGGTTTGTGACCAGATTACAGTATGGATCAGTGAGTGAGGTTTGTGACCCAGATTACAGTATGGGGGGGCAGCAAGTGAGGTTTGTGACTCAGATTACAGTATGGGTCCATAAGTGAGGTTTTTGACAACTCCTCAATGATTACACTATGGGTCAGTAAATGAGGTCTGTGACCCAGATTACAGTATGGGTCAATATGTGAGGTTTGTATCCCAGATTACAGTATGGGTCAGTAAATGAGGTTTTTGCCCCAGATTACAGTATGTGTCAATAAGTGAGGTTTGTGTCCCAGATTACAGTATGTGTCAGTAAGTGAGGTTAGTGACACAGATTACAGTATGGGTCAGTAAATGAGGTTTGTGACCCAGATTGCAGTATGGGTTCAGTATATTAGGTTTGTGACCCAGATTGCAGTATGGGTCAGTGAGTGAGGTTTGTGACCCAGATTACAGTATGGGTCAGTGAGTGAGGTTTGTGACCCAGATTACAGTATGGGTCAGTGAGTGAGGTTTGTGACCCAGATTACAGTATGGGTTCAGTATATTAGTTTGTGACCCAGATTACAGTATGGGTCAGTGAGTGAGGTTTGTGACCCAGATTACAGTATGTGACAATGAGGTTAGTGACACAGATTACAGAATGGATCAGTAAATCAGGTTTGTGACCCAAATTACAGTATGGGTCAGTAAGGGAGGTTTGTGACACAGATTACAGTATGGGGTCAGTAAAATGACACTACGGTATGGCCTGTTTTCCTGATAACACTGTTAGAAAATGCATACATATCCATTTATTTGGTTACATTTTTCAAGTTTTGTTCCGTGCTTGAAGAGGGAGCCCCATGTTTTTGCTTTGCTTAAGGCCTCACTAACTCTAGAGCTACCTCTGTGTAGGGAGATGAGGGAGTGGTTGCATGTGAGAGATAGTGGAATAAAAATGTGACCAGGCTTTTATGGAAAGGTGGATGGACTTAGAGGGTGCAGAGTATACTTATTTATTTTACCTCTGATTCTAAGGTGATGTTATGGGTGATGTCACTGATGATGTAATCAGCAATGTATTCATACATGTTGTGCCTATTTACTGCATATATACAGATACATATGCGTATATTTTATATTATTAATATCCTACAATAATGTTACACGTATCCCCGCTACTATTGCAAACAATAACAGATACGTCTCCTTGAAAAAGCTACAGGGCAGTAGCTAAACATACACTCACCGGCCACTTTATTAGGTACACCTGTTCAATTTCTTGGTGACACAAATTGCTAATCAGACAATCACATGGCAGCAACTCAATGCATTTAGGCATCTAAACCGTGGTGAAGACGACTTGCTGAAGATCAAACCGAGCATTAGAATGGGGAAGAAAGGGGATTTAAGTGACTTTGAACGTGGCATGGTTGTTGGTGGCAGATGGGCTGGTCTGATTATTTCAAAAACTGCTGATCTACTGGGATTAGGTTCGAGATGATAGAAAGGCAACAGTAACTCAAATAACTACTAGTTACAACCAAGGTATGCAGAATACCATCTCTGAACGCACAACACATCGAACCTTGAAGCAGATGGGCTACAGCAGTAGAAGACCACACCGAGTGCCACTCCTGTCAGCTAACAACAGGAAACTTAGGCTACAATTCGCACAGGCTCACCAAAATTGGAAAATAGAAGATTGGGAAAAGTTGCCTGGTCTGATGAGTCTCGATTTCAGCTGCAACATTCAGATGGTAAGGTCAGAATTTAGTATAAATAATATGAAAGCATGGGTCCATCCTGTCTTGTATCAACGGTTCAGACTGGTGGTGGTGGTGTAATGGTGTGGGGGATATTTTCTTGGCACACTTTGGGCCCCTTAGTACCAATTGAGCATTGTTTAAATGCCATGGCCTACCTGAGTATTGTTGCTGACCATGTCCATCCCTTTATGGCTACAGTGTACCCATCTTCTGATGGCTACTTCCAGCAGGATAATGCACCATGTCACAAAGCTCATATCATCTCAAACTGGTTTCTTGAACATGACAATAAGTTCACTGTACTCCAATGGCTTCCACAGTCACCAGATCTCAATCCAATAGAGCACCTTTTGGATGACAAATCTGCAGCAACTGAGTGATGCTATCATGTCAATATGGACCAAAATATCTGAGGAATGTTTCCAACACCTTGCTGCATCTATGCCACAAAGAATTAAGGCAGTTCTGAAGGCAAAAGAGGGTCCAACCCACTACTAGCAAGGTGTACCTAATAAAGTGGCCGGTGAGTGTATGTCAGAGTTAAAGAAGGAGTAGACGGCTGATTACCAGGAAGAGTTGGTAATCCTAATCCTAATCCTAAATAAAAAAAAAAAAAAAAAACTTAAAAAAAATATATATGTCTAAGCCCCTGGTTGGTACTCACCGTTCCTGAAGTCCGGCGGAAAAGGTCCTGTCCCATCCGGTGAAGTCTTCTTCCAAGCGGCGACCTCTTCTTTCTTCCAAGAACAATCCGGCACAGGGCGGAGCCGAAGACCGGCGACCCTGAAACTGAAGACCGGCGACCGCGGAGCCATGGAGAGTGGAGGATCCTCTTTGTACGATCGCCGCCGTACACTGAATAGTGAATTCAAGGAACGCGATTAAAGATGGCGTCCCTTGAATTCCTATTGGCTGATTTGATTCTTCAAATTTAAATCAGCCAATAGGATGAGAGCTACTCAAATCCTATTGGCTGATTTGAATAGCCAATAAAATTTCAGTAGCTCTCATCCTATTGGCTGATTTAAATTTGAAGAATCAAATCAGCCAATAGGAATTTAAGGGACGCCATTTTTAATCGCGTCTTTTGAATGCACTTTCTAGTGTACGGCGGCGATCGTACGAAGAGGATCCTCCACGCTCCATGGCTCCGCGGTCGCCGATCTTCAGTTCCAGGATCGCCGGTCTTCAGCTCCGCCCTCCGCTCCGTGCCAGATGTTCCTGGAAGAAGAAAGAAGAGGTCGCCGCTTGGAAGAAGACTTCACTGCATGGGACAGGACCTTCTCCGCCAGGCTTCAGGAATGGTGAGTACCAACCTGGGGGTTAGACTTAGTTTTTTTTTTTTTTTTTTAATTTAGATTAGGGTAGGCATTTTGTAAAAGAGCTAAATGCCCTTTTCAGGGCAATGCACAAAAAATGCCCTTTTTAGGGCAATGGGTAGTTTAGTTTTTTTAGTGTTAGGTTTTTTATTTTGGGGGTTTTGGTGGGTGGGGGGTTTTACTGTTAGGGGGGACTTTGTGTATTTTTAATGTAAAAGAGCTGTTTATCTTGGGGCAATGCCCTGCAAAAAGCCCTTTTAAGGGCTACTGGTAGTAGGGGGTGTTTTTATTTTGGGGGGATTTTTTATTTTCATAGGGATTAAGTATACTTTTTTAAACTTTGGTAATTTGTTTTTTTTATGTTCTGTAATGTTAGCCTTTTTTGTAATCTTAGCTTTTTTTTATTTTTTGTAACGTTAGCTTAATTTAAACTTCGGTTTAATTTTTGGGGGTAACAGCAAAAGAGCTGTTTAACTTAGGGCAATGCTATTGGTAGTTCAGCATTAGATTAGGGGGTGTGGTTTTTGGTTTTTTTTGGGTGGGGGCTTTTTAATTTTCATAGGGATTAGGTTTAATTTTTTAATTTTGATAATTTATTTCTTCTCTGTAGTTCATTTTTTTTTTATTAACAACACATATACCAACTAATATATATATATGAAGCTGATAGAGGAGAGAGAGAAAAAAACTTCACAATGCAATATAAATTACTCAATAAGAATGCTGAGAAGGAACAATTGCTGGGCCCATTGGATATTTTCTGCTGCAACAGAAAGTGTGCATCCAAAAATTCTCAAGGAAGCCTAGCTGGATTTAAAGGGACATGATTCAGATAGAGCATGTGATGATTTTTTTTTATTTAAACAAACTTTACAGTTTAAGTCTATTAGCTAATTTGTTTTGTTCTCTTGGTACTCTTTGTTGAAAAGGATATCTAAGTAGGTTTAGGAGCTGCTTGATTGGTGGCAGCACATATATGCCTCATGTTAATGGCTCACCTAATGTTTAGCTAGCTCCCAGTAGTGCATTTCTGCTGCTTCAACAAAGGATACCAAGAGAATGAAGCAAATTAGTTAATAGAAGTAAATTGGAAAGTTGTTTAAAATTGTATTTTCTATTTGAATTATGAAAGAAAAAAATTGGCTTTCATGTTCCTTTAAAGGATTTGGAAATAAAAGTGAGAGAAGAAATACAGGCTTCAGATTCTTATGAGAGTTTAAAACTGCACATGTATGTGTGTAATGTCATGTGTTTGTAGAGTGTTTCTTGGGGTAATGTATTGTGTGGCGTGCATATGTGCAGCGTGTTTTTGTATAGTGTTTGAATGTATGGGTGTAGTGTATAGTGTTACTTCTCCCATTTATTATTAGTCTGTTCCTTTTATGATTTTGCTGCAATATGGCATTCTGCCAGCAGGGGGATTTTGTACTGTGGGCCTACAGTTTCTTCAGATTGCTGCAAGCTACAGTATCTGAATCTAAGACAGTGCAAACCCCTTACACTATGAAGCATCTGTCAATATATTATGATTGAAAAGTGCCATCAATGATGAGCAAGTAATTGTAGTTTTGCTAAATGTGCAATTTTTAAATTTCATATCCGGAATAGGTTTTAATCATAAAAGAAGATTGCACGTTGTTACATGAAGTCTCATTTTACTGTATTGTCAGTTATTTCGCTTAACAGTATATGTGTAGGCTATAATGTGAAGCTGATCTTCCCGGATATCAAGAAGACACTCATTCACATACAAAAACCTGCAATAATTAAAAACATAAAATGAAGAACCTAGTTACAGCTATTGGCCAAAAGAAGTCAAGTCCAAATGTCCCTTCTCGGCTTCTGTACCCAATCTACTTTGCTGTGTTATATATATATATATATATATATATATATATATATATATATATATATATATATATATATTTTGTATGTGATATATAATGTATGTGTGGTGTGTGTGTGTATATGTATATATATATATATATATATATATATATATATATATATATATGCTTTTCATATTTACAGAACATTTATTCACATTAGGCAATCCAATGTTTTAACAATCACAAAGGATCATCCACATTTTTCTCTCTCATGATTTAGAAAGAGCATGCAATTTTAAATAACTTTCCAATTTACTTCAATTATATCATTTGCTTCATTCTCTTGATATCCTTTGTTGAAAAATATATCTAAATAGGCTCAGAAGCTGCTGATTGGTGGCTACGCATAGATGCCTTGTGTGATTGGATCTCCCATGTGCAATGCTATTTCCTCAATAAAGGATATCTTAAAGAATTAAGCAAATTAGACAATAGAAGTCAAATGGAATGTTGTTTGTATTCTCTATCTGAATCATGAAAGAAAAAATGTGTGTTTCATGTTAAGGTTACATTGACAAAGGGGTGCTAGTGTGGGCCAAAACATTGCATTGACTTATGTGAATAAAGTTTTCATATATATCCCTCAATCAGAGCCACAAATGTTGGGAAGTATGCCGAATGCAAACAACCGGGCCCTTTTAATGTGTATGCTACAGCTGACTCTTATTGACTTCCTCTCCCACACGGTCCAACAGTCTCTGCATGCAGATCATCTGGGAAAAGGAGATATCTGCTGTGAGAGATTGTGTGAGTAGATAAGCTTACATGTATTCATTTTCCTCAGACCAAAAACAGTCTGATAAGGCAAGAAATAGTTTAAACAGAAACATTTATTTGGTCAGTTGTTTTGGTCACTAACTGAATTTTTTTTTTTATACAAATAATGCAATGAAAGTACCATTTTGTTTTGTCAAATGCAAAAAAAACAACACTTACACCTTGTGGCTTCATTGCACCCCTCGCAGTTTGAGGTACTATATTAAGCTTCTCAGTAAATGAGGTGTGTGCACCAGATTACAGTGCGAGTCAGTAAATGAGGTTTGTAACCATATTACAGTATTGGTCAGTAAGTGAGGTTTGTGACCAGATTGCAGTATGGGTCAGTATATTAGGTTAGTGACACAGATTACAGAATGGGTCAGTAAGTGAGGTTTGTGACACAGATTGCAGTATGGGGTCAGTAAGTGAGGTTTGTGACCCAGATTACAGTATGGGTCAGTAAGTGAGGTTTGTGACCCAGATTATAGTATGGGTCAGTAAGTGAGATTTGTGACCAGATAACAGTATGGGACAGTAAGTGAGGTTAGTGACACAGATTACAGTATGTGTCAGTGAGTGAGGTTTGTGACACAGATTACAGTATGGGTCAGTAAATGAGGTTAGTGACCCAGATTACAGTATGGGTCAGTAAGTGAGATTTGTGACCCAGATTACAGTATGTGCCAGTAAGTGAGATTTGTGACCCAGATTACAGTATGGGTCAGTAAGTGAGGTTTGTGACACAGATTACAGTATTGGTCAGTAAGTGAGGTTAGCAATCCAGATTACAGTATGGGTCATTAAATGAGGTTTGTGACACAGATTACAGTATGGGTCAGTAAGTGAGGTTTGTGACCCAGATTACAGTATGGGTCAGTAAGTGAGGTTTGTGACCAGATTACAGTATGGGGTCAGTAAGTGAGGTTTGTGACCCAGATTACAGTATGGGGGTCAGTCAGTGAGGTTTGTAACACAGATTACAGAATTGGTCAGTAAGTGAGGTTAGTGACCCAGATTACAGTATGGGTCAGTAAGTGAGGTTTGTGACACAGATTACAGTATGGGTCAGTAAGTGAGGTTTGTGACCAGATTACAGTTTGGGGTCAGTAAGTGACTTTTGTGACCCAGATTACAGTATGGGGGTCAGTCAGTGAGGTTTGTGACACAGATTACAGAATTGGTCAGTAAGTGAGGTTAGTGACACAGATTACAGTATGGGTCAGTAAATGAGGTTTGTGACACAGATTACAGTATGTGTCAGTGAGTGAGGTTTGTGACACAGATTACAGTATGGGTCAGTAAATGAGGTTAGTGACACAGATTACAGTATGGGTCAGTAAGTGAGATTTGTGACTCAGATTACAGTATGTGTCAGTAAGTGAGATTTGTGACCCATATTACAGTATGGGTTAGTAAATGAGGTTAGTGACACAGATTACAGTATGGGTCAGTAAGTGAGGTTTGTGACACAGATTACAGTATGGGTCAGTAAATGAGGTTAGCGATCCAGATTACAGTATGTGTCAGTGAGTGAGGTTTGTGACCCAGATTACACTATGAGTCAGTAAATTAAATTTGTGACTCACACAGATTACAGTAGGGGTCAGTAAATGAGGTTTGTGACACAGATTACAGTATGGGGTCAGTAAGTGAGGTTTGTGACCACATTACAGTATGGGTCAGTAAGTGAGGTTTGTGACCCAGATTACAGTATGAGTCAGTTAGTGAGGTTTGTGACCCAGATTACAGTATGTGTCAGTGAATAAAGTTTGCAACCCAGATTACAGTATGTGTCAGTGAGTGAGGTTTTTGACCCAGATTACAGAATGGATCAGTGAGTGAGGTTTGTGACACAGATTACAGTATGGGTCAGTAAGTGAGGTTAGTGACACAGATTACAGTATGGGTCAGTAAATGAGGTTTGTGACACAGATTACAGTATGTGTCAGTGAGTGAGGTTTGTGACACAGATTACAGTATGGGTCAGTAAATGAGGTTAGTGACACAGATTACAGTATGGGTCAGTAAATGAGATTTGTGACCCAGATTACAGTATGTGTCAGTAAGTGAGATTTATGACCCATATTACAGTATGGGTTAGTAAATGAGGTTAGTGACACAGATTACAGAATGGGTCAGTAAGTGAGGTTTGTGACACAGATTACAGTATGGGTCAGTAAATGAGGTTAGCGATCCAGATTACAGTATGGGTCATTAAATGAGGTTTGTGACCCAGATTACAGTATGGGTCAGTAAGTGAGATTTGTGATACAGATTACAGTATGTTTCAGTAAGTGAGATTTGTGATACAGATTACAGTATGTGTCAGTGAGTGAGGTTTGTGACCCAGATTACAGTATGGGTCAATACGTGAGTTTTATATACCAGATTATAGTATGGGTCAGTAAGGGAGGTTTGTGCACCAGATTACAGTATGGGTCAGTAAGGGAGGTTTGTGCACCAGATTATAGTATGGGTCAGTAAGGGGAGGTTAGTGCACCAGATTATAGTGTGGGTCAGTAAGGGAGGTTTGTGCACCAGATTATAGTATGGGTCAGTAAGGGAGGTTTGTGCACCAGATTACAGTATGAGTCAGTGAGTGAGGTTTGTGACTCAGATCACAGTATGGGTCCATAAGTGAGGTTTGTGACTCAGATTACAGTATGGGTCAGTGAGGGAGGTTTGTGACCCAGATTACAGTATGGATCAGTAAGGGAGGTTTGTGACCCAGATTACAGTATGGGTCAGTGAGTGAGGTTTGTGACTCAGATTACAGTATGGATCAGTGAGTGAGGTTTGTGACCCAGATTACAGTATGGGTCAATACGCGAGTTTTGTATCTCAGATTACAGTATGGGCCAGTAAGGGTGGTTTGTGCACCAGAATATAGTATGGGTCAGTAAGGGAGGTTTGTGCACCAGATTACAGTATGCGTTAGTAAGGGAGGTTTGTGCACCTGATTACAGTATGAGTCAGTAAGTGAGGTTTGTGACCACATTACAGTATGGGTCCATAAGTAAGGTTTGTGACCCAGATTACAGTATTGGTCAGTAAGTGAGGTTTGTGCCCCAGATTACAGTATGGGTTAGTAAGTGAGGTTTGTGCCCCAGATTACAGTATGGGTTAGTAAGTGAGGTTTGTAACCCAGGTTACATTATGGGTCAGTGAGTGAGGTTTGTGACCCAGATTACAGTTTGTGTTAGTGAGTGAGGTTTGTATCCCAGATTACAGTATGGGTCTGTAAATGAGGTTTGTGACCAGATTACAGAATGGGTCAGTAAGTGAGGTTTGTGCCCCAGATTACAGTTAGTGAGTGAGGTTTGTGACCCAGATTACAGTATGGTTCAGTAAGTGAGGTTTGTGACAAGATAGTAGTATGGGTCAGTAAATGAGGTTTGTGACCCAGATTACAGTATGGGTCAGTGAGTTTTGTGACCCAGATTACAGTATGGGTCAGTAATTGAGGTTAGTGACCCAGATCACAGTATGGGTCAGTGAGTGAGGTTTGTGACCAGATTACAGTATGGATCAGTGAGTGAGGTTTGTGACCAGATTACAGTATGGATCAGTAAGTGAGGTATGTGACCCAGATTACAGTATGGATCAGTGAGTGAGGTTTGTGACCAGATTACAGTATGGATCAGTGAGTGAGGTTTGTGACCCAGATTACAGTATGGGGGGGCAGCAAGTGAGGTTTGTGACTCAGATTACAGTATGGGTCCATAAGTGAGGTTTGTGACAAAGATTACACTATGGGTCAGTAAATGAGGTCTGTGACCCAGATTACAGTATGGGTCAATATGTGAGGTTTGTATCCCAGATTACAGTATGGGTCAGTAAATGAGGTTTTTGCCCCAGATTACAGTATGTGTCAATAAGTGAGGTTTGTGTCCCAGATTACAGTATGTGTCAGTAAGTGAGGTTAGTGACACAGATTACAGTATGGGTCAGTAAATGAGGTTTGTGACCCAGATTGCAGTATGGGTTCAGTATATTAGGTTTGTGACCCAGATTGCAGTATGGGTCAGTGAGTGAGGTTTGTGACCCAGATTACAGTATGGGTCAGTGAGTGAGGTTTGTGACCCAGATTACAGTATGGGTCAGTGAGTGAGGTTTGTGACCCAGATTACAGTATGGGTTCAGTATATTAGTTTGTGACCCAGATTACAGTATGGGTCAGTGAGTGAGGTTTGTGACCCAGATTACAGTATGTGACAATGAGGTTAGTGACACAGATTACAGAATGGATCAGTAAATCAGGTTTGTGACCCAAATTACAGTATGGGTCAGTAAGGGAGGTTTGTGACACAGATTACAGTATGGGGTCAGTAAAATGACACTACGGTATGGCCTGTTTTCCTGATAACACTGTTAGAAAATGCATACATATCCATTTATTTGGTTACATTTTTCAAGTTTTGTTCCGTGCTTGAAGAGGGAGCCCCATGTTTTTGCTTTGCTTAAGGCCTCACTAACTCTAGAGCTACCTCTGTGTAGGGAGATGAGGGAGTGGTTGCATGTGAGAGATAGTGGAATAAAAATGTGACCAGGCTTTTATGGAAAGGTGGATGGACTTAGAGGGTGCAGAGTATACTTATTTATTTTACCTCTGATTCTAAGGTGATGTTATGGGTGATGTCACTGATGATGTAATCAGCAATGTATTCATACATGTTGTGCCTATTTACTGCATATATACAGATACATATGCGTATATTTTATATTATTAATATCCTACAATAATGTTACACGTATCCCCGCTACTATTGCAAACAATAACAGATACGTCTCCTTGAAAAAGCTACAGGGCAGTAGCTAAACATACACTCACCGGCCACTTTATTAGGTACACCTGTTCAATTTCTTGGTGACACAAATTGCTAATCAGACAATCACATGGCAGCAACTCAATGCATTTAGGCATCTAAACCGTGGTGAAGACGACTTGCTGAAGATCAAACCGAGCATTAGAATGGGGAAGAAAGGGGATTTAAGTGACTTTGAACGTGGCATGGTTGTTGGTGGCAGATGGGCTGGTCTGATTATTTCAAAAACTGCTGATCTACTGGGATTAGGTTCGAGATGATAGAAAGGCAACAGTAACTCAAATAACTACTAGTTACAACCAAGGTATGCAGAATACCATCTCTGAACGCACAACACATCGAACCTTGAAGCAGATGGGCTACAGCAGTAGAAGACCACACCGAGTGCCACTCCTGTCAGCTAACAACAGGAAACTTAGGCTACAATTCGCACAGGCTCACCAAAATTGGAAAATAGAAGATTGGGAAAAGTTGCCTGGTCTGATGAGTCTCGATTTCAGCTGCAACATTCAGATGGTAAGGTCAGAATTTAGTATAAATAATATGAAAGCATGGGTCCATCCTGTCTTGTATCAACGGTTCAGACTGGTGGTGGTGGTGTAATGGTGTGGGGGATATTTTCTTGGCACACTTTGGGCCCCTTAGTACCAATTGAGCATTGTTTAAATGCCATGGCCTACCTGAGTATTGTTGCTGACCATGTCCATCCCTTTATGGCTACAGTGTACCCATCTTCTGATGGCTACTTCCAGCAGGATAATGCACCATGTCACAAAGCTCATATCATCTCAAACTGGTTTCTTGAACATGACAATAAGTTCACTGTACTCCAATGGCTTCCACAGTCACCAGATCTCAATCCAATAGAGCACCTTTTGGATGACAAATCTGCAGCAACTGAGTGATGCTATCATGTCAATATGGACCAAAATATCTGAGGAATGTTTCCAACACCTTGCTGCATCTATGCCACAAAGAATTAAGGCAGTTCTGAAGGCAAAAGAGGGTCCAACCCACTACTAGCAAGGTGTACCTAATAAAGTGGCCGGTGAGTGTATGTCAGAGTTAAAGAAGGAGTAGACGGCTGATTACCAGGAAGAGTTGGTAATCCTAATCCTAATCCTAAATAAAAAAAAAAAAAAAAACTTAAAAAAAATATATATGTCTAAGCCCCTGGTTGGTACTCACCGTTCCTGAAGTCCGGCGGAAAAGGTCCTGTCCCATCCGGTGAAGTCTTCTTCCAAGAGGCGACCTCTTCTTTCTTCCAAGAACAATCCGGCACAGGGCGGAGCCGAAGACCGGCGACCCTGAAACTGAAGACCGGCGACCGCGGAGCCATGGAGAGTGGAGGATCCTCTTTGTACGATCGCCGCCGTACACTGAATAGTGAATTCAAGGAACGCGATTAAAGATGGCGTCCCTTGAATTCCTATTGGCTGATTTGATTCTTCAAATTTAAATCAGCCAATAGGATGAGAGCTACTCAAATCCTATTGGCTGATTTGAATAGCCAATAAAATTTCAGTAGCTCTCATCCTATTGGCTGATTTAAATTTGAAGAATCAAATCAGCCAATAGGAATTTAAGGGACGCCATTTTTAATCGCGTCTTTTGAATGCACTTTCTAGTGTACGGCGGCGATCGTACGAAGAGGATCCTCCACGCTCCATGGCTCCGCGGTCGCCGATCTTCAGTTCCAGGATCGCCGGTCTTCAGCTCCGCCCTCCGCTCCGTGCCAGATGTTCCTGGAAGAAGAAAGAAGAGGTCGCCGCTTGGAAGAAGACTTCACTGCATGGGACAGGACCTTCTCCGCCAGGCTTCAGGAATGGTGAGTACCAACCTGGGGGTTAGACTTAGTTTTTTTTTTTTTTTTTTTTTTTTAATTTAGATTAGGGTAGGCATTTTGTAAAAGAGCTAAATGCCCTTTTCAGGGCAATGCACAAAAAATGCCCTTTTTAGGGCAATGGGTAGTTTAGTTTTTTTAGTGTTAGGTTTTTTATTTTGGGGGTTTTGGTGGGTGGGGGGTTTTACTGTTAGGGGGGGACTTTGTGTATTTTTAATGTAAAAGAGCTGTTTATCTTGGGGCAATGCCCTGCAAAAAGCCCTTTTAAGGGCTACTGGTAGTAGGGGGTGTTTTTATTTTGGGGGGATTTTTTATTTTCATAGGGATTAAGTATACTTTTTTAAACTTTGGTAATTTGTTTTTTTTTATGTTCTGTAATGTTAGCCTTTTTTGTAATCTTAGCTTTTTTTTATTTTTTGTAACGTTAGCTTAATTTAAACTTCGGTTTAATTTTTGGGGGTAACAGCAAAAGAGCTGTTTAACTTAGGGCAATGCTATTGGTAGTTCAGCATTAGATTAGGGGGTGTGGTTTTTGGTTTTTTTTTGGGTGGGGGCTTTTTAATTTTCATAGGGATTAGGTTTAATTTTTTAATTTTGATAATTTATTTCTTCTCTGTAGTTCATTTTTTTTTTATTAACAACACATATACCAACTAATATATATATATGAAGCTGATAGAGGAGAGAGAGAAAAAAACTTCACAATGCAATATAAATTACTCAATAAGAATGCTGAGAAGGAACAATTGCTGGGCCCATTGGATATTTTCTGCTGCAACAGAAAGTGTGCATCCAAAAATTCTCAAGGAAGCCTAGCTGGATTTAAAGGGACATGATTCAGATAGAGCATGTGATGATTTTTTTTTATTTAAACAAACTTTACAGTTTAAGTCTATTAGCTAATTTGTTTTGTTCTCTTGGTACTCTTTGTTGAAAAGGATATCTAAGTAGGTTTAGGAGCTGCTTGATTGGTGGCTGCACATATATGCCTCATGTTAATGGCTCACCTAATGTTTAGCTAGCTCCCAGTAGTGCATTTCTGCTGCTTCAACAAAGGATACCAAGAGAATGAAGCAAATTAGTTAATAGAAGTAAATTGGAAAGTTGTTTAAAATTGTATTTTCTATTTGAATTATGAAAGAAAAAAATTGGCTTTCATGTTCCTTTAAAGGAATTGGAAATAAAAGTGAGAGAAGAAATACAGGCTTCAGATTCTTATGAGAGTTTAAAACTGCACATGTATGTGTGTAATGTCATGTGTTTGTAGAGTGTTTGTAGAGTGTTTCTTGGGGTAATGTATTGTGTGGCGTGCATATGTGCAGCGTGTTTTTGTATAGTGTTTGAATGTATGGGTGTAGTGTATAGTGTTACTTCTCCCATTTATTATTAGTCTGTTCCTTTTATTATTTTGCTGCAATATGGCATTCTGCCAGCAGGGGGATTTTGTACTGTGGGCCTACAGTTTCTTCAGATTGCTGCAAGCTACAGTATCTGAATCTAAGACAGTGCAAACCCCTTACACTATGAAGCATCTGTCAATATATTATGATTGAAAAGTGCCATCAATGATGAGCAAGTAATTGTAGTTTTGCTAAATGTTCAATTTTTAAATTTCATATCCGGAATAGGTTTTAATCATAAAAGAAGATTGCACGTTGTTACATGAAGTCTCATTTTACTGTATTGTCAGTTATTTCGCTTAACAGTATATGTGTAGGCTATAATGTGAAGCTGATCTTCCCGGATATCAAGAAGACACTCATTCACATACAAAAACCTGCAATAATTAAAAACATAAAATGAAGAACCTAGTTACAGCTATTGGCCAAAAGAAGTCAAGTCCAAATGTCCCTTCTCGGCTTCTGTACCCAATCTACTTTGCCGTGTTATATATATATATATATATATATATATATATATATATATATATATATATATATATATATATATATATATATTTTGTATGTGATATATAATGTATGTGTGGTGTGTGTGTGTATATGTATATATATATATATATATATATATATATATATATATATATATATATATATGCTTTTCATATTTACAGAACATTTATTCACATTAGGCAATCCAATGTTTTAACAATCACAAAGGATCATCCACATTTTTCTCTCTCATGATTTAGAAAGAGCATGCAATTTTAAATAACTTTCCAATTTACTTCAATTATATCATTTGCTTCATTCTCTTGATATCCTTTGTTGAAAAATATATCTAAATAGGCTCAGAAGCTGCTGATTGGTGGCTACGCATAGATGCCTTGTGTGATTGGATCTCCCATGTGCAATGCTATTTCCTCAATAAAGGATATCTTAAAGAATTAAGCAAATTAGACAATAGAAGTCAAATGGAATGTTGTTTGTATTCTCTATCTGAATCATGAAAGAAAAAATGTGTGTTTCATGTTAAGGTTACATTGACAAAGGGGTGCTAGTGTGGGCCAAAACATTGCATTGACTTATGTGAATAAAGTTTTCATATATATCCCTCAATCAGAGCCACAAATGTTGGGAAGTATGCCGAATGCAAACAACCGGGCCCTTTTAATGTGTATGCTACAGCTGACTCTTATTGACTTCCTCTCCCACACGGTCCAACAGTCTCTGCATGCAGATCATCTGGGAAAAGGAGATATCTGCTGTGAGAGATTGTGTGAGTAGATAAGCTTACATGTATTCATTTTCCTCAGACCAAAAACAGTCTGATAAGGCAAGAAATAGTTTAAACAGAAACATTTATTTGGTCAGTTGTTTTGGTCACTAACTGAATTTTTTTTTTATACAAATAATGCAATGAAAGTACCATTTTGTTTTGTCAAATGCAAAAAAAAACAACACTTACACCTTGTGGCTTCATTGCACCCCTCGCAGTTTGAGGTACTATATTAAGCTTCTCAGTAAATGAGGTGTGTGCACCAGATTACAGTGTGAGTCAGTAAATGAGGTTTGTAACCATATTACAGTATTGGTCAGTAAGTGAGGTTTGTGACCAGATTGCAGTATGGGTCAGTAAATTAGGTTAGTGACACAGATTACAGAATGGGTCAGTAAGTGAGGTTTGTGACACAGATTGCAGTATGGGGTCAGTAAGTGAGGTTTGTGACACAGATTACAGTATGGGTCGGCAAGTGAGGTTTGTGACACAGATTACAGAATTGGTCAGTAAGTGAGGTTTGTGACCCAGATTATAGTATGGGTCAGTAAGTGAGATTTGTGACCAGATAACAGTATGGGACAGTAAGTGAGGTTAGTGACACAGATTACAGTATGTGTCAGTGAGTGAGGTTTGTGACACAGATTATAGTATGGGTCAGTAAATGACGTTAGTGACCCAGATTACAGTATGGGTCAGTAAATGAGATTTGTGACCCAGATTACAGTATGTGCCAGTAAGTGAGATTTGTGACCCAGATTACAGTATGGGTCAGTAAGTGAGGTTTGTGACACAGATTACATTATTGGTCAGTAAGTGAGGTTAGCAATCCAGATTACAGTATGGGTCATTAAATAAGGTTTGTGACACAGATTACAGTATGGTCAGTAAGTGAGGTTTGTGACACAGATTACAGTATGGGTCAGTAAGTGAGGTTTGTGACCAGATTACAGTATGGGGTCAGTAAGTGAGGTTTGTGACCCAGATTACAGTATGGGGGTCAGTCAGTGAGGTTTGTAACACAGATTACAGAATTGGTCAGTAAGTGAGGTTAGTGACCCAGATTACAGTATGGGTCAGTAAGTGAGGTTTGTGACACAGATTACAGTATGGGTCAGTAAGTGAGGTTTGTGACCAGATTACAGTATGGGGTCAGTAAGTGACTTTTGTGACCCAGATTACAGTATGGGGGTCAGTCAGTGATGTTTGTGACACAGATTACAGAATTGGTCAGTAAGTGAGGTTAGTGACACAGATTACAGTATGTGTCAGTGAGTGAGGTTTGTGACACAGATTACAGTATGGGTCAGTAAATGAGGTTAGTGACACAGATTACAGTATGGGTCAGTAAGTGAGATTTGTGACTCAGATTACAGTATGTGTCAGTAAGTGAGATTTGTGACCCATATTACAGTATGGGTTAGTAAATGAGGTTAGTGACACAGATTACAGTATGGGTCAGTAAGTGAGGTTTGTGACACAGATTACAGTATGGGTCAGTAAATGAGGTTAGCGATCCAGATTACAGTATGGGTCATTAAATGAGGTTTGTGACACATATTACAGTATGGGTCAGTAAGTGAGATTTGTGATACAGATTACAGTATGTGTCAGTGAGTGAGGTTTGTGACCCAGATTACACTATGAGTCAGTAAATTAAATTTGTGACTCACACAGATTACAGTAGGGGTCAGTAAATGAGGTTTGTGACACAGATTACAGTATGGGGTCAGTAAGTGAGGTTTGTGACCACATTACAGTATGGGTCAGTAAGTGAGGTTTGTGACCCAGATTACAGTATGAGTCAGTTAGTGAGGTTTGTGACCCAGATTACAGTATGTGTCAGTGAATAAAGTTTGCAACCCAGATTACAGTATGTGTCAGTGAGTGAGGTTTTTGACCCAGATTACAGAATGGATCAGTGAGTGAGGTTTGTGACACAGATTACAGTATGGGTCAGTAAGTAAGGTTTGTGACACAGATTACAGTATGGGTCAGTAAGTGAGGTTAGTGACCCAGATTACAGTATGGGTCAGTAAATGAGGTTTGTGACACAGATTACAGTATGTGTCAGTGAGTGAGGTTTGTGACACAGATTACAGTATGGGTCAGTAAATGAGGTTAGTGACACAGATTACAGTATGGGTCAGTAAATGAGATTTGTGACCCAGATTACAGTATGTGTCAGTAAGTGAGATTTGTGACCCATATTACAGTATGGGTTAGTAAATGAGGTTAGTGACACAGATTACAGTATGGGTCAGTATGTGAGGTTTGTGACACAGATTACAGTATGGGTCAGTAAATGAGGTTAGCGATCCAGATTACAGTATGGGTCATTAAATGAGGTTTGTGACCCAGATTACAGTATGGGTCAGTAAGTGAGATTTGTGATACAGATTACAGTATGTTTCAGTAAATGAGATTTGTGATACAGATTACAGTATGTGTCAGTGAGTGAGGTTTGTGACCCAGATTACACTATGAGTCAGTAAATTAAATTTGTGACTCACACAGATTACAGTAGGGGTCAGTAAATGAGGTTTGTGACACAGATTACAGTATGGGTCAGTAAGTGAGGTTTGTGACCAGATTACAGTATGGGGTCAGTAAATGAGGTTTGTGACCACATTACAGTATGGGTCAGTAAGTGAGGTTTGTGACCCAGATTACAGTATGAGTCAGTTAGTGAGGTTTGTGACCCAGATTACAGTATGAGTCAGTTAGTGAGGTTTGTGACCCAGATTACAGTATGTGTCAGTGAATAAAGTTTGCAACCCAGATTACAGTATGTGTCAGTGAGTGAGGTTTTTGACCCAGATTACAGAATGGATCAGTGAGTGAGGTTTGTGACCCATATTACAGTATGGGTCAGTAAGTAAGGTTTGTGACACAGATTACAGTATGGGTCAGTAAGTGAGGTTTGTGCCCCAGATTACAGTATGGGTCAGTAAGTGAGGTTTGTGCCCCAGATTACAGTATGGGTCAGCAAGTGAGGTTTGTGCCCCAGATTACAGTATTGGTCAGTAAGTGAGGTCTGTGACCAGATTACAGTATGGGTCAGTAAATGAGGTTTGTGACCCAGATTACAGTTTGGGTCAGTAAATGAGGTTTGTGACCAGATTACAGTATGGGTTAGTAAATGAGGTTTGTGACACAGATAACAGTATGGGGTCAGTAAGTGAGGTTTGTGACAAGATTACAGTATGGATCAGTAAATGAGGCTTCTGAACCAGATTACAGTATGGGTCAGTAAGTGAGGTTTGTGACACAGATTACAGTATTGGTCAATAAGTGAGGTTTGTGACACAGATTACAGTATGGGTCAGTAAGTGAGGTTTGTGACCAGATTACAGTATGGGTCGGCAAGTGAGGTTTGTGACCAGATTACAGTATGGGTCAGTAAATGAGGTTTGTGACCCATATTAAAATATGTGTCAGTAAGTGAGGTTTGTGACCCAGATTATAATTTGGGTCAGCAAGTGAGGTTTGTGACCCATATTACAGTATGGGTCAGTAAATTATGTTTGTGACTCCGATTACAGTATGGGTCAGTAAGTGAGGTTTGTGACACAGATTACAGTTTGTGTTAGTGAGTGAGGTTTGTGACCCAGATTACAGTATGAGTCAGTAAGTGAGGTTTGTGACCCAGATTACAGTATGGGTCAGTAAGTGAGGTTTGTGACCCAGATTACAGTTTATGTTAGTGAATGAGGTTTGTGATCCAGATTACAGTATGGGTCAGTAAGTAAGGGTTGTGACAAGATAGCAGTATTGGTCAGTAAGTAAGGTTTGTGGCACAGATTACAGTATGGGTCAGTAATTGAGGTTAGTGACCCAGATCACAGTATGGATCAGTGAGTCAGGTTTGTGACCAGATTACAGTATGGATCAGTGAGTGAGGTTTGTGACCCAGATTACAGTATGGGTCAATATGTGAGGTTTGTGACTCATTGAACCATACTGTAATCTGAGTCACAAACCTCATTTACTGACCCATACTGTAATCTGGGTCACAAACCTCACTCACTGACCCATACTGTAATCTGGGTCACAAACCACACTTATTGAACCATACTGTAATCTAAGTGTGGTTTGTGACCCAGATTACAGTATGGGTCAGTGAGTGAGGTTTGTGACCCAGATTACAGTATGGGTCAGTAAATGAGGTTTGTGACACAGATTACAGTATGTGTCAGTGAGTGAGGTTTGTGACACAGATTACAGTATGGGTCAGTAAATGAGGTTAGTGACACAGATTACAGTATGGGTCAGTAAATAAGATTTGTGACCCAGATTACAGTATGTGTCAGTAAGTGAGATTTGTGACCCATATTACAGTATGGGTTAGTAAATGAGGTTAGTGACACAGATTACAGTATGGGTCAGTAAGTGAGGTTTGTGACACAGATTACAGTATGGGTCAGTAAATGAGGTTAGCGATCCAGATTACAGTATGGGTCATTAAATGAGGTTTGTGACACATATTACAGTATGGGTCAGTAAGTGAGATTTGTGATACAGATTACAGTATGTGTCAGTGAGTGAGGTTTGTGACCCAGATTACACTATGAGTCAGTAAATTAAATTTGTGACTCACACAGATTACAGTAGGGGTCAGTAAATGAGGTTTGTGACACAGATTACAGTATGGGGTCAGTAAGTGAGGTTTGTGACCACATTACAGTATGGGTCAGTAAGTGAGGTTTGTGACCCAGATTACAGTATGAGTCAGTTAGTGAGGTTTGTGACCCAGATTACAGTATGTGTCAGTGAATAAAGTTTGCAACCCAGATTACAGTATGTGTCAGTGAGTGAGGTTTTTGACCCAGATTACAGAATGGATCAGTGAGTGAGGTTTGTGACACAGATTACAGTATGGGTCAGTAAGTAAGGTTTGTGACACAGATTACAGTATGGGTCAGTAAGTGAGGTTAGTGACCCAGATTACAGTATGGGTCAGTAAATGAGGTTTGTGACACAGATTACAGTATGTGTCAGTGAGTGAGGTTTGTGACACAGATTACAGTATGGGTCAGTAAATGAGGTTAGTGACACAGATTACAGTATGGGTCAGTAAATGAGATTTGTGACCCAGATTACAGTATGTGTCAGTAAGTGAGATTTGTGACCCATATTACAGTATGGGTTAGTAAATGAGGTTAGTGACACAGATTACAGTATGGGTCAGTAAGTGAGGTTTGTGACACAGATTACAGTATGGGTCAGTAAATGAGGTTAGCGATCCAGATTACAGTATGGGTCATTAAATGAGGTTTGTGACCCAGATTACAGTATGGGTCAGTAAGTGAGATTTGTGATACAGATTACAGTATGTTTCAGTAAATGAGATTTGTGATACAGATTACAGTATGTGTCAGTGAGTGAGGTTTGTGACCCAGATTACACTATGAGTCAGTAAATTAAATTTGTGACTCACACAGATTACAGTAGGGGTCAGTAAATGAGGTTTGTGACACAGATTACAGTATGGGTCAGTAAGTGAGGTTTGTGACCAGATTACAGTATGGGGTCAGTAAATGAGGTTTGTGACCACATTACAGTATGGGTCAGTAAGTGAGGTTTGTGACCCAGATTACAGTATGAGTCAGTTAGTGAGGTTTGTGACCCAGATTACAGTATGAGTCAGTTAGTGAGGTTTGTGACCCAGATTACAGTTTGTGTCAGTGAATAAAGTTTGCAACCCAGATTACAGTATGTGTCAGTGAGTGAGGTTTTTGACCCAGATTACAGAATGGATCAGTGAGTGAGGTTTGTGACCCATATTACAGTATGGGTCAGTAAGTAAGGTTTGTGACACAGATTACAGTATGGGTCAGTAAGTGAGGTTTGTGCCCCAGATTACAGTATGGGTCAGTAAGTGAGGTTTGTGCCCCAGATTACAGTATGGGTCAGCAAGTGAGGTTTGTGCCCCAGATTACAGTATTGGTCAGTAAGTGAGGTCTGTGACCAGATTACAGTATGGGTCAGTAAATGAGGTTTGTGACCCAGATTACAGTTTGGGTCAGTAAATGAGGTTTGTGACCAGATTACAGTATGGGTTAGTAAATGAGGTTTGTGACACAGATAACAGTATGGGGTCAGTAAGTGAGGTTTGTGACAAGATTACAGTATGGATCAGTAAATGAGGCTTCTGAACCAGATTACAGTATGGGTCAGTAAGTGAGGTTTGTGACACAGATTACAGTATTGGTCAATAAGTGAGGTTTGTGACACAGATTACAGTATGGGTCAGTAAGTGAGGTTTGTGACCAGATTACAGTATGGGTCGGCAAGTGAGGTTTGTGACCAGATTACAGTATGGGTCAGTAAATGAGGTTTGTGACCCATATTAAAATATGTGTCAGTAAGTGAGGTTTGTGACCCAGATTATAATTTGGGTCAGCAAGTGAGGTTTGTGACCCATATTACAGTATGGGTCAGTAAATTATGTTTGTGACTCCGATTACAGTATGGGTCAGTAAGTGAGGTTTGTGACACAGATTACAGTTTGTGTTAGTGAGTGAGGTTTGTGACCCAGATTACAGTATGAGTCAGTAAGTGAGGTTTGTGACCCAGATTACAGTATGGGTCAGTAAGTGAGGTTTGTGACCCAGATTACAGTTTATGTTAGTGAATGAGGTTTGTGATCCAGATTACAGTATGGGTCAGTAAGTAAGGGTTGTGACAAGATAGCAGTATTGGTCAGTAAGTAAGGTTTGCGGCACAGATTACAGTATGGGTCAGTAATTGAGGTTAGTGACCCAGATCACAGTATGGATCAGTGAGTCAGGTTTGTGACCAGATTACAGTATGGATCAGTGAGTGAGGTTTGTGACCCAGATTACAGTATGGGTCAATATGTGAGGTTTGTGACTCATTGAACCATACTGTAATCTGAGTCACAAACCTCATTTACTGACCCATACTGTAATCTGGGTCACAAACCTCACTCACTGACCCATACTGTAATCTGGGTCACAAACCACACTTATTGAACCATACTGTAATCTAAGTGTGGTTTGTGACCCAGATTACAGTATGGGTCAGTGAGTGAGGTTTGTGACCCAGATTACAGTATGGGTCAGTAAATGAGGTTTGTGACACAGATTACAGTATGTGTCAGTGAGTGAGGTTTGTGACACAGATTACAGTATGGGTCAGTAAATGAGGTTAGTGACACAGATTACAGTATGGGTCAGTAAATAAGATTTGTGACCCAGATTACAGTATGTGTCAGTAAGTGAGATTTGTGACCCATATTACAGTATGGGTTAGTAAATGAGGTTAGTGACACAGATTACAGTATGGGTCAGTAAGTGAGGTTTGTGACACAGATTACAGTATGGGTCAGTAAATGAGGTTAGCGATCCAGATTACAGTATGGGTCATTAAATGAGGTTTGTGACCCAGATTACAGTATGGGTCAGTAAGTGAGATTTGTGATACAGATTACAGTATGTTTCAGTAAATGAGATTTGTGATACAGATTACAGTATGTGTCAGTGAGTGAGGTTTGTGACCCAGATTACACTATGAGTCAGTAAATTAAATTTGTGACTCACACAGATTACAGTAGGGGTCAGTAAATGAGGTTTGTGACACAGATTACAGTATGGGTCAGTAAGTGAGGTTTGTGACCAGATTACAGTATGGGGTCAGTAAATGAGGTTTGTGACCACATTACAGTATGGGTCAGTAAGTGAGGTTTGTGACCCAGATTACAGTATGAGTCAGTTAGTGAGGTTTGTGACCCAGATTACAGTATGAGTCAGTTAGTGAGGTTTGTGACCCAGATTACAGTATGTGTCAGTGAATAAAGTTTGCAACCCAGATTACAGTATGTGTCAGTGAGTGAGGTTTGTGACCCATATTACAGTATGGGTCAGTAAGTAAGGTTTGTGACACAGATTACAGTATGGGTCAGTAAGTGAGGTTTGTGCCCCAGATTACAGTATGGGTTAGTAAGTGAGGTTTGTGCCCCAGATTACAGTATGGGTCAGCAAGTGAGGTTTTTGCCCCAGATTACAGTATTGGTCAGTAAGTGAGGTTTGTGACCAGATTACAGTATGGGTCAGTAAATGAGGTTTGTGACCCAGATTACAGTTTGGGTCAGTAAATGAGGTTTGTGACCAGATTACAGTATGGGTTAGTAAATGAGGTTTGTGACACAGATAACAGTATGGGGTCAGTAAGTGAGGTTTGTGACAAGATTACAGTATGGATCAGTAAATGAGGCTTCTGAACCAGATTACAGTATGGGTCAGTAAGTGAGGTTTGTGACACAGATTACAGTATTGGTCAATAAGTGAGGTTTGTGACACAGATTATAGTATGGGTCAGTAAGTGAGGTTTGTGACCAGATTACAGTATGGGTTGGCAAGTGAGGTTTGTGACCAGATTACAGTATGGGTCAGTAAATGAGGTTTGTGACCCATATTAAAATATGTGTCAGTAAGTGAGGTTTGTGACCCAGATTATAATTTGGGTCAGCAAGTGAGGTTTGTGACCCATATTACAGTATGGGTCAGTAAATTATGTTTGTGACTCCGATTACAGTATGGGTCAGTAAGTGAGGTTTGTGACACAGATTACAGTTTGTGTTAGTGAGTGAGGTTTGTGACCCAGATTACAGTATGAGTCAGTAAGTGAGGTTTGTGACCCAGATCACAGTATGGGTCAGTAAGTGAGGTTTGTGACACAGATTACAGTTTGTGTTAGTGAGTGAGGTTTGTGACCCAGATTACAGTATGGGTCAGTAAGTGAGGTTTGTGACCCAGATTACAGTTTATGTTAGTGAATGAGGTTTGTGATCCAGATTACAGTATGGGTCAGTAAGTAAGGGTTGTGACAAGATAGCAGTATTGGTCAGTAAGTAAGGTTTGTGGCACAGATTACAGTATGGGTCAGTAATTGAGGTTAGTGACCCAGATCACAGTATGGATCAGTGAGTCAGGTTTGTGACCAGATTACAGTATGGATCAGTGAGTGAGGTTTGTGACCCAGATTACAGTATGGGTCAATATGTGAGGTTTGTGACTCAGATTACAGTATGGTTCAATAAGTGTGGTTTGTGACCCAGATTACAGTATGAGTCAGTGAGTGAGGTTTGTGACCCAGATTACAGTATGGGTTAGTAAGTGAGGTTTGTGCCCCAGATTACAGTTTGTGTTAGTGAGTGAGGTTTGTGACCCAGATTACAGTATGGGTCAGTAAGTGAGGTTTGTGACCCAGATTACAGTTTGTGTTAGTGAGTGAGGTTTGTGACCCAGATTACAGTATGAGTCAGTAAGTGAGGTTTGTGACAAGATAGCAGTATGGGTCAGTAAGTGAGGTTTGTGACACAGTTTACAGAATGTTTCAGTAAGTGAGGTTTGTGACACAGATTACAGTATGGGTCAGTAAATGAGGTTTGTGACCCAGATTACAGTATGGGTCAGTAATTGAGGTTTGTGACCCAGATAACAGTATGGGTCAGTGAGTGAGGTTTGTGACCCAGATTACAGTATGGGTCCATAAGTGAGGTTTGTGACCCAGATAACAGTATGGGTCAGTGAGTGAGGTTTGTGACCAGATTACAGTATGGATCAGTGAGTGAGGTTTGTGACCAGGTTACAGTATGGATCAGTGAGTGAGGTTTGTGACCCAGATTACAGTATGGGTCAATACGTGAGTTTTGTATCCCAGATTACAGTATGGGTCAGTAAGGGAGGTTTGTACACCAGATTACAGTATGGGTCAGTAAGGGAGGTTTGTACACCAGATTACAGTATGGGTCAGTAAGGGAGGTTTGTGCACCAGATTACAGTATGGGTCAGTAAGGGAGGTTTGTACACCAGATTACAGTATGGGTCAGTAAGGGAGGTTTGTACACCAGATTACAGTATGGGTCAGTAAGGGAGGTTTGTGCACCAGATTACAGTATAGGTCAGTAAGGGAGGTTTGTGCACTAGATTACAGTATGGGTCCATAAGTAAGGTTTGTGACCCAGATTACAGTATGGGTCAGTGAGTGAGGTTTGTGACCCATATTACAGTATGGGTCAGTAAGGGAGGTTTGTGCACCAGATTACAGTATAGGTTAGTAAGTGAGGTTTGTGCCCCAGATTACAGTTTGTGTTAGTGAGTGAGGTTTGTGATCTAGATTACAGTATGGGTCAGTAAGTGAGGTTTGTGACACGGATTACAGTATGGTTCAATACGTGAGGTTTGTATCCCAGATTACAGTATGTGTCTGTAAATGAGGTTTGTGACCAGATTACAGTATGGGTCAGTAAGTGAGGTTTGTGCCCCAGATTACAGTTTGTGTTAGTGAATGAGGTTTGTGACCCAGATTACAGAATGGGTCAGTAAATGAGGTTTGTGACACAGATTACAGTTTGTGTTAGTGAGTGAGGTTTGTGACCCAGATTACAGTATGGGTCAGTAAGTGAGGTTTGTGACCCAGATTACAGTTTATGTTAGTGAGTGAGGTTTGTGACCCAGATTACAGTATGGGTCAGTAAGTAAGGGTTGTGAAAAGATAGCAGTATGGGTCAGTAAGTAAGGTTTGTGACACAGATTACAGTATGGGTCAGTAATTGAGGTTAGTGACCCAGATCACAGTATGGATCAGTGAGTGAGGTTTGTGACCAGATTACAGCATGGGTCAGTGAGTGAGGTTTGTGACCAGATTACGGTATGGGTCAGTGAGTGAGGTTTGTGACCATATTACAGTATGGATCAGTGAGTGAGGTTTGTGACCCAGATTTACAGTATGGGTCAGTAAGTGAGTTTTGTGACCCAGATTACAGTTTGTGTTAGTGAGTGTGGTTTGTGACCCAGATTACAGTATGAGTCAGTAAGTGAGGTTTGTGACAAGATAGCAGTATGGGTCAGTAAGTGAGGTTTGTGACACAGTTTACAGAATGTTTCAGTAAGTGAGGTTTGTGACACAGATTACAGTATGGGTCAGTAAGTGAGGTTTGTGACCCAGATTACAGTTTGTGTTAGTGAGTGAGGTTTGTGACCAGATTACAGTATGGATCAGTGAGTGAGGTTTGTGACCCAGATTACAGTATGGGTCCATAAATGAGGTTTGTGACCCAGATAACAGTATGGGTCAGTGAGTGAGGTTTGTGACCAGATTACAGTATGGGTCAGTGAGTGAGGTTTGTGACCAGATTACAGTATGGATCAGTGAGTGAGGTTTGTGACCAGGTTACAGTATGGATCAGTGAGTGAGGTTTGTGACCCAAATTACAGTATGGGTCAATACGTGAGTTTGGTATCCCAGATTACAGTATGGGTCAGTAAGGGAGGTTTGTACACCAGATTACAGTATGGGTCAGTAAGGGAGGTTTGTACACCAGATTACAGTATGGGTCAGTAAGGGAGGTTTGTGCACCAGATTACAGTATGGGTCAGTAAGGGAGGTTTGTGACCCAGATTACAGTATGGGTCCATAAGTAAGGTTTGTGAACCAGATTACAGTATAGGTCAGTGAGTGAGGTTTGTGACCCAGATTACAGTATGGGTCAATAAGGGAGGTTTGTGCACCAGATTACAGTATGGGTTAGTAAGTGAGGTTTGTGCCCCAGATTACAGTTTGTGTTTGTGATCTAGATTACAGTATGGGTCAGTAAGTGAGGTTTGTGACACAGATTACAGTATGGGTCAATACGTGAGGTTTGTATCCCAGATTACAGTATGTGTCTGTAAATGAGGTTTGTGACCAGATTACAGTATGGGTCAGTAAGTGAGGTTTGTGCCCCAGATTACAGTTTGTGTTAGTGAATGAGGTTTGTGATCCAGATTACAGAATGGGTCAGTAAATGAGGTTTGTGACCCAGATTACAGTTTGTGTTAGTGAGTGAGGTTTGTGACCCAGATTACAGTTTATGTTAGTGAGTGAGGTTTGTGACCCAGATTACAGTATGGGTCAGTAAGTAAGGGTTGTGACAAGATAGCAGTATGGGTCAGTAAGTAAGGTTTGTGACACAGATTACAGTATGGGTCAGTAATTGAGGTTAGTGACCCAGATCACAGTATGGATCAGTGAGTGAGGTTTGTGACCAGATTACAGTATGGATCAGTGAGTGAGGTTTGTGACCCAGATTACAGTATGGGTCAATACGTGAGGTTTGTGACTCGGATTACAGTATGGTTCAATAAGTGTGGTTTGTGACCCAGATTACAGTATGGGTCAGTGAGTGAGGTTTGTAACCAGATTACAGTATGGGTCAGTGAGTGAGGTTTGTAACCAGATTACCGTATGGGTCAGTAAATGAGGTTTGTGACCCAGATGACAGTATGGGTCAGTAAGTGAGGTTTGTGACCCAGATTACAGTATGGATCAGTGAGTGAGGTTTGTGACCCAGATTACAGTATGGATCAGTGAGTGAGGTTTGTGACCCAGATTACAGTATGGGTCAGTTAAGGAGGTTTGTAACCCAGATTACAGTATGGATCAGTGAGTGAGGTTTGTGACCCAGATTACAGTATGGGTCAATACGTGAGTTTTGTATCCCAGATTACAGTATGGGTCAGTAAGGGAGTTTTGTGCACCAGATTATAGTATGGGTCAGTAAGGGAGGTTTGTGCACCAGATTACAGTATGGGTCAGTAAGGGAGGTTTGTGCACCAGATTATAGTATGGGTCAGTAAGGGAGGTTTGTGCACCAGATTACAGTATGGGTCAGTGAGTGAGGTTTGTGACCCAGATTACAGTATGGGTCAGTAAAGGAGGTTTGTGACCCAGATTACAGTATGGGTCAGTGAGTGAGGTTTGTGACCCAGATTACAGTATGGGTCAATATGTGAGTTTTGTATTCCAGATTACAGTATGGGTCAGTAAGGGAGTTTTGTGCACCAGATTATAGTATGGATCAGTAAGGGAGGTTTGTGCACCAGATTACAGTATGGGTCAGTGAGTGAGGTTTGTGACTCAGATTACAGTATGGATCAGTGAGTGAGGTTTTTGACCCAGATTACAGTATGGGTCAGTGAGTGAGGTTTGTGACTCAGATTACAGTATGGATCAGTGAGTGAGGTTTGTGACCCAGATTACAGTATGGGTCAATACGTGAGTTTTATATACCAGATTATAGTATGGGTCAGTAAGGGAGGTTTGTGCACCAGATTACAGTATGGGTCAGTAAGGGAGGTTTGTGCACCAGATTATAGTATGGGTCAGTAAGGGAGGTTAGTGCACCAGATTATAGTATGGGTCAGTAAGGGAGGTTAGTGCACCAGATTATAGTATGGGTCAGTAAGGGAGGTTTGTGCACCAGATTATAGTATGGGTCAGTAAGGGAGGTTTGTGCACCAGATTACAGTATGAGTCAGTGAGTGAGGTTTGTGACTCAGATTACAGTATGGGTCCATAAGTGAGGTTTGTGACTCAGATTACAGTATGGGTCCATTTGTGACTCAGATTACAGTATGGATCAGTAAGGGAGGTTTGTGACCCAGATTACAGTATGGGTCAGTGAGGGAGGTTTGTGACCCAGATTACAGTATGGATCAGTGAGTGAGGTTTGTGACTCAGATTACAGTATGGATCAGTGAGTGAGGTTTGTGACCCAGATTACAGTATGGGTCAGTGAGGGAGGGTTGTGACCCAGATTACAGTATGGGTCAGTGAGTGAGGTTTGTGACTCAGATTACAGTATGGATCAGTGAGTGAGGTTTGTGACCCAGATTACAGTATGGGTCAATACGCGAGTTTTGTATCTCAGATTACAGTATGGGCCAGTAAGGGTGGTTTGTGCACCAGAATATAGTATGGGTCAGTAAGGGAGGTTTGTGCACCAGATTACAGTATGCGTTAGTAAGGGAGGTTTGTGCACCTGATTACAGTATGTCAGTAAGTGAGGTTTGTGACCACATTACAGTATGGGTCCATAAGTAAGGTTTGTGACCCAGATTACAGTATGGGTTAGTAAGTGAGGTTTGTGCCCCAGATTACAGTATGGGTTAGTAAGTGAGGTTTGTAACCCAGGTTACATTATGGGTCAGTGAGTGAGGTTTGTGACCAAGATTACAGTTTGTGTTAGTGAGTGAGGTTTGTATCCCAGATTACAGTATGGGTCTGTAAATGAGGTTTGTGACCAGATTACAGAATGGGTCAGTAAGTGAGGTTTGTGCCCCAGATTACAGTTAGTGAGTGAGGTTTGTGACCCAGATTACAGTATGGGTCAGTAAGTGAGGTTTGTGACACAGTTTACAGAATGGGTCAGTAATTGAGGTTTGTGCCCCAGATTACAGTTTGTGTTAGTGAGTGAGGTTTGTGACCCAGATTACAGTATGGTTCAGTAAGTGAGGTTTGTGACAAGATAGTAGTATGGGTCAGTAAATGAGGTTTGTGACCCAGATTACAGTATGGGTCAGTGAGTTCTGTGACCCAGATTACAGTATGGGTCAGTAATTGAGGTTAGTGACCCAGATCACAGTATGGGTCAGTGAGTGAGGTTTGTGACCAGATTACAGTATGGATCAGTGAGTGAGGTTTGTGACCAGATTACAGTATGGATCAGTAAGTGAGGTATGTGACCCAGATTACAGTATGGATCAGTGAGTGAGGTTTGTGACCAGATTACAGTATGGATCAGTGAGTGAGGTTTGTGACCCAGATTACAGTATGGGGGGCAGCAAGTGAGGTTTGTGACTCAGATTACAGTATGGGTCCATAAGTGAGGTTTGTGACAAAGATTACACTATGGGTCAGTAAATGAGGTCTGTGACCCAGATTACAGTATGGGTCAATATGTGAGGTTTGTATCCCAGATTACAGTATGGGTCAGTAAATGAGGTTTTTGCCCCAGATTACAGTATGTGTCAATAAGTGAGGTTTGTGTCCCAGATTACAGTATGTGTCAGTAAGTGAGGTTAGTGACACAGATTACAGTATGGGTCAGTAAATGAGGTTTGTGACCCAGATTGCAGTGTGGGTTCACTATATTAGGTTTGTGACCCAGATTGCAGTATGGGTCAGTGAGTGAGGTTTGTGACCCAGATTACAGTATGGGTCAGTGAGTGAGGTTTGTGACCCAGATTACAGTATGGGTCAGTGAGTGAGGTATGTGACCCAGATTACAGTATGGGTTCAGTATATTAGTTTGTGACCCAGATTACAGTATGGGTCAGTGAGTGAGGTTTGTGACCCAGATTACAGTATGTGACAATGAGGTTAGTGACACAGATTACAGAATGGATCAGTAAATCAGGTTTGTGACCCAAATTACAGTATGGGTCAGTAAATGAGGTTTCTGACACAGATTTATGGGGTCAGTAAGGGAGGTTTGTGACACAGATTACAGTATGGGGTCAGTAAAATGACACTACGGTATGGCCTGTTTTCCTGATAACACTGTTAGAAAATGCATACATATCCATTTATTTGGTTACATTTTTCAAGTTTTGTTCCGTGCTTGAAGAGGGAGCCCCATGTTTTTGCTTTGCTTAAGGCCTCACTAACTCTAGAGCTACCTCTGTGTAGGGAGATGAGGGAGTGGTTGCATGTGAGAGATAGTGGAATAAAAATGTGACCAGGCTTTTATGGAAAGGTGGATGGACTTAGAGGGTGCAGAGTATACTTATTTATTTTACCTCTGATTCTAAGGTGATGTTATGGGTGATGTCACTGATGATGTAATCAGCAATGTATTCATACATGTTGTGCCTATTTACTGAATATATACAGATACATATGCGTATATTTTATATTATTAATATCCTACAATAATGTTACACGTATCCCCGCTACTATTGCAAACAATAACAGATACGTCTCCTTGAAAAAGCTACAGGGCAGTAGCTAAACATACACTCACCGGCCACTTTATTAGGTACACCTGTTCAATTTCTTGGTGACACAAATTGCTAATCAGACAATCACATGGCAGCAACTCAATGCATTTAGGCATCTAAACCGTGGTGAAGACGACTTGCTGAAGATCAAACCGAGCATTAGAATGGGGAAGAAAGGGGATTTAAGTGACTTTGAACGTGGCATGGTTGTTGGTGGCAGATGGGCTGGTCTGATTATTTCAAAAACTGCTGATCTACTGGGATTTTCATGCACAACTATCTCTAGGGTTTACAGAGAATAGTCAGAAAAAGAAAATATCCATTGAGCGGCAGTTGTGTTGCCGAATATGCCTTGTTTATATCAGAGGTCAGAGGAGAATGGACAGACTGGTTCGAGATGATAGAAAGGCAACAGTAACTCAAATAACTACTAGTTACAACCAAGGTATGCAGAATACCATCTCTGAACGCACAACACATCGAACCTTGAAGCAGATGGGCTACAGCAGTAGAAGACCACACCGAGTGCCACTCCTGTCAGCTAACAACAGGAAACTTAGGCTACAATTCGCACAGGCTCACCAAAATTGGAAAATAGAAGATTGGGAAAAGTTGCCTGGTCTGATGAGTCTCGATTTCAGCTGCAACATTCAGATGGTAAGGTCAGAATTTAGTATAAATAATATGAAAGCATGGGTCCATCCTGTCTTGTATCAACGGTTCAGACTGGTGGTGGTGGTGTAATGGTGTGGGGGATATTTTCTTGGCACACTTTGGGCCCCTTAGTACCAATTGAGCATTGTTTAAATGCCATGGCCTACCTGAGTATTGTTGCTGACCATGTCCATCCCTTTATGGCTACAGTGTACCCATCTTCTGATGGCTACTTCCAGCAGGATAATGCACCATGTCACAAAGCTCATATCATCTCAAACTGGTTTCTTGAACATGACAATAAGTTCACTGTACTCCAATGGCTTCCACAGTCACCAGATCTCAATCCAATAGAGCACCTTTTGGATGACAAATCTGCAGCAACTGAGTGATGCTATCATGTCAATATGGACCAAAATATCTGAGGAATGTTTCCAACACCTTGCTGCATCTATGCCACAAAGAATTAAGGCAGTTCTGAAGGCAAAAGAGGGTCCAACCCACTACTAGCAAGGTGTACCTAATAAAGTGGCCGGTGAGTGTATGTCAGAGTTAAAGAAGGAGTAGACGGCTGATTACCAGGAAGAGTTGGACTTAATTTACAGCACTAGCCAAACACTGTGTTTAACAAACACTGTTTGTATAACTACTAATTGTAACACACTTTGAGTGTTTGTACTGTGCTGTTTACCCTTATAGCAAAGCTTGATACTTTGTATGTTGCAATAAAATTATTGTATCCAGTATCCGTGAGGAGTTCTTTATATAAAGTGCAATACCTAGAGCTGTTCAGGCTCTGGAATATGTTAGTTTATTGAAATGTGTATTGAATCAATCAAGTTTTAACAGTTTCACACTATGGTCCTGCTTTCTTTTCTCTTTTGAGGAATCTTCACTAGAAGACTTCCCAAATGACTGTTAAGGACTGCGTTATTGTCATCAGAATCCTGTGGAAACAGAAAGGAGGCGTCTCATAAAGCAATATCATCAAAACTAGGTACAAGGAAGAACAGACAATTGCCAACTCACATAGGTACAGGCACTCCCAGCGCCATAAACAATGAGCCGGGACCTCTTAGTCACCCGACAGACTCACTCCAGATATTCGGAAGTAGATCACGTGGTATGGGGTCCGCCAATCAGGATACTGACTCCGAAGACGTCAGACGAAGTGTCCCAGGTGAAGCCACCAATCGACAGGAGCAAAGAGTGGGTGTGTCGAAGGCAAGGAATCTCCTCATACAAACGAATACCCAGAGCAGGGGTAGATATAAAAACTGTTTATTTAAAACATATAAAAGACAGCAATGCGTTTCTCGTCCAACAGTGCCGTTTCATCAGGCTGTTAACATAAAATCAGACCCCTTGCTCTATTTGTACCCTCCTTAGACCAATCACAGATCAATTTAGCAACACACCTCCTCTAAAAACAATCATAGTAAGTAAATCAGTGATCGTAACAACGATGTAAAAAAACATTTATAAGTTCTACCGTGGTGATAGATATACTAAACAATGTTTATATAAGTTCCTAAATACAGGGAGTGCAGAATTATAAGGCAAGTTGTATTTTTGAGGATTAATTTTATTATTGAACAACAACCAAAAAACTCATTAATATCAAAGCTGAATAGTTTTGGAAGTAGTTTATAGTTTGTTTTTAGTTATAGCTATTTTAGGGGGATATCTGTGTGTACAGGTGACTATTACTGTGCATAATTATTAGGCAACTTAACAAAAAACAAATATATACCCATTTCAATTATTTATTTTTACCAGTGAAACCAATATAACATCTCAACATTCACAAATATACATTTCTGACATTCAAAAACAAAACAAAAACAAATCAGTGACCAATATAGCCACCTTTCTTTGCAAGGACACTCAAAAGCCTGCCATCCATGGATTCTGTCAGTGTTTTGATCTGTTCACCATCAACATTGCGTGCAGCAGCAACCACAGCCTCCCAGACACTGTTCAGAGAGGTGTACTGTTTTCCCTCCTTGTAAATCTCACATTTGATGATGGACCACAGGTTCTCAATGGGGTTCAGATCAGGTGAACAAGGAGGCCATGTCATTAGATTTTCTTCTTTTATACCCTTTCTTGCCAGCCACGCTGTGGAGTACTTGGACGCGTGTGATGGAGCATTGTCCTGCATGAAAATCATGTTTTTCTTGAAGGATGCAGACTTCTTCCTGTACCACTGCTTGAAGAAGGTGTCTTCCATCAGTCCATAAAACCTTAGAAAAATCAGTCTTGAGATATTTCTTGGCCCAGTCTTGACGTTTCAGCTTGTGTGTCTTGTTCAGTGGTGGTCGTCTTTCAGCCTTTCTTACCTTGGCCATGTCTCTGACCTCATACTCCTCATGGTTGTCAACAAAATTAGGGCGGGGACGAGGCAACACAGTGGTAAACCGATTACAAACCAATGGTTTCAAGAGGGAGACATGAGAAACATTGGAGATGCGCATTGCAGGAGGAAGGTCAAGAGCATAGGCCACAGGATTGACCCGTCTGAGTATTCGAAAAGGACCAACATAATGGGGAGCCAGTTTATTGGAAGGCACATGCAAGTTCAAGTTGCGGGAGGACAGCCAAACTCTCTCACCAACCTGGTAGGAAGGCGTGGGCAGACGCCTACGATCAGCCTGGAACTTTGAAGGCAATCCTGAATCTGCACCCACATGGAACGGAGTTGCCGGAGATGCTCCTCCAAAGCCAGAATACCCTGAGATATGAATGAATCAGGCAACAAGGATGGTTGAAACCCATAATTCGCCATGAACAGGGATAACTTGGAGGAAGCATTAATAGCCCTATTACGAGCAAACTCTGTCCAAGGTAACAGTTCAGACCAATTATTGTGGTGATCTGAGACATAGCAACGGAGGAACTGTTCCAGAGCTTGATTAGACCGTTCCGCAGCCCCATTGAATTAAAGGTGATATGCAGAGGAGATGGAAAGCTGGATGCCCATTTGAGCACAAAAGGAACGCCAAAATCTGGAGACAAACTGGCTACCCCGGTCCGACACTATCTCCTTGGGTAACCCATGTAAACGGAAGACCTCCCGGGCAAAAATTGAAGCAAGCTCCTGAGTGGTAGGCAACTTCTTCAACGGAACGCAATGTGACATTTTAGAAAAACGGTCAACCACCATAAGGATAACAGTATTGCCATTGGAAACAGGGAGCTCGACAATGAAGTCCATGGAAAGATGTGTCCAAGGACGCTCACCTTTAGCAATAGGTTGAAGAAGACCCAAAGGAAGATGTCAAGGAGTCTTATTCTGTGCACAAACTGTGCAGGAGGCAACATACGCAGCAACATTAGAACGAAGTTGGTGACCTGCGGCTTTAGAAAAGTGGTAAGTGTGCAAAAGTTTAGTTTGAAGATTCTCAGGAACAAAACACTTACCACTAGGTTTCTCAGGAGGTGCATTGGTTTGTGCAGCCAGAATCTCCTCCCCCAAGGGAGAAGTCAAATTAGTACGTATGGTAGCCAAAATATGGTCAGGAGGTATAACTGGAGTAGGTGCAGACTCCTCCTTGGACAGAGGTGAAAATTTGCGAGAGAGGGCATCAGCCCTAACATTCTTACTACCAGGCAGGTAGGAGACCACATAATTAAACAGACAAAAATAGTGCCCATCTGGCCTGTCGAGGCGACAAACGTTTTGCTTCAGATAGATAAGTTAAATTCTTGTTGTCAGTAAGAATGAGCACTGGCACGCTAGTACCCTCGAGAACATGCCTCCATTCCTTGAGTGCCAAAATTATGCCAGTAATTCCCTGTCGCCAATTTCATAATTGCACTCCACTGGAGACAATTTCTTAGAGATGAAACCACACGGATGCAAGGAACCGTCAGGTGTAGGACATTGAGACAAGAGGGCACCACCTACTCCAGTCTCAGACGCATTGACCTCAAAAACGAAAGGCAGGACAGGGTTAGGATGAGCCAGAACTGGAGCGTCAGCAAAGGCAGTCTTAAGACTATCAAAGGCCTTAATGGCAGTAGGTGACCAATGGAGTGGATCATTCTCTTTACAGGTCATGTGTGTGATAGGTTTTACCAAGGAAGAAAAGTTTTTATTAAACTTTCTATAGTAATTGGCGAACCCCAAAAAATGTTGAATAGACCGAAGACCAACTGGGCGAGGCCACTGCAGAACTGCAGATAACTTGTCAGGATCCATGGAGAACCCTGCAACGGAGATAACATAACCTAGGAAGGTTACTTGAGTCTGATGGAACTCTTATTTCTCCAGTTTACAAAACAGGCCGTTCTCACGTAGTCTCTGAAGAACCCGTGTAACATCAGAACGATGAGCCTCAAGTGTGGGTGAGTGTATGAGAATGTCGTCTAAGTACACCACAACACACTGTTGCAACATATCTCATAGGACATCCTTAATAAATTCCTGGAAAACAGCAGGAGCATTACATAGGCCAAAGGTCATTACAAGATGCTCATAATGCCCGGTCCTGGTGTTAAATGCTGTCTTCCATTCCTGGCCCTCCTTGATCCTAACAAGATTGTACGCCCTCTCTCAAATCAAGTTTAGTAAAGACCGTAGCTCCCTTGAGGCGGTCAAAGAGTTCCGTAATGAGCGGAATAGGGTAAGCATTCTTAATGGTAAGACGATTAAGACCCCTATAATCGATGCATGGTCTTAACTCGCCACGCTTTTTCTTCACAAAGAAGAAGCCATCCCCTGCAGGACAGCAGGATTTGCGGAAGATCCCCCGCGACAGAGCATCGGCAACATACTCCTCCATAGCACAATTCTCCGCAACAGACAGAGGGTAAACCCGGCCCGGAGGAGGAATGGCTCCGGGTTGCAGGTCTATGGCACAATCGTAAGACCGGTGAGGAGGCAACGTACCGGCATGCACCTTGTCAATAATGTCTAGGAACTCTCGGTACTCCTCTGGCAATTGAGATACCGAAGACGTGCACAAGACTTTAACTGGTTTCCGAAGACAAGTAGAAATATAGTGCGGAGACCACGACAACATTTCGGACCTGCGCCAATCGAGACTGGGATTGTGTTTTGAAGCCAATCGAGACTGGGATTGTGTTTTGGAGTCTGTTGGGAGAGCCCCAACAGACATGAATAACGGAGCAGTTTCGTGAGTAACGAGTGCGGGCTGAAGGGGCCTGCCATCAATGGCCTCAATAGCAAGCGGAACGGACCGAGGCAAAACAGGAATGGAGTGCTTTGATACAAAAGCACTGTCAATGAAATAGCCCGCAGTACTGGAGTCAACAAGAGCCTAGGCTACTATGTAGGAGTCCACCCAGGAAAGGACAACCATGACCAAAGGTTTCTCCTTTAGCGGTTCCGGGGACGAGGATAAACCACCCAAGTTCTGCCCTCGACAGGACCTTAGGTGTGAGTGTTTCCTGGCCGTGTAGGACAAGACTTCAAAAGGTGGCCCTGTAACCCACAATAGAGGCAGAGCCCCTCCCTCCTCCTAAAGGCCCTCTCCGCCGCAGAGAGACACGTGAATCCCAACTGCATCGGCTCAGGAGTACCTGGTGACTCGGGACCAGGAGATATGGGAGGAGAGGGAGGCATGGGTGGGAACGAACACGATGGAGAAAACGGGCCTCTCACTTAGTCTGATGTCAATTAGGATCAAAAAAGACACCAATGCCTCGGGATCTTCTGGTAAATCTCTGGCAGCAACTTCGTCTTTAATCGCATCAGAGAGCTCATAAAAGAAGGTGGCAACAAGGGCTTCATTGTTCCAACCTACCTCTGCGGCAAGCGTACGGAACTCAATGGCATACTGAGCCACAGATCTTGTACCTTGCTGAATGGACATGAGTCGTTTAGCAGCAGAGGAGGAGCGAGCCGGAACATCAAATACCATTCGAAAGGAGGCCACAAATTTAGGGTAATTTGAGATCACAGGTTTATTAGTCTCCCACAAGGGATTAGCCCAGGCAAGAGCTGTGTCAGAGAGTAACGAGATGAGAAATCCCACCTTATCTCTGACAGAGGGAAACGCCTGAGGTAACATCTCAAAGTTAATGCCCACCTGGTTAAAAAACCCTCTGCACTGATTAGGATCGCCTCCATATCGCTGAGGTAGAGGTGCAGAACCGGACATGCTCCTAGTAGGACTATGTGCAGCAACGGAAACAGGAGCAGCCATAACTTGCGGGACACTTTGGTCCAAATGTGCAGTGCGAGTCAGCAGGGTTTGCAGGGCTAGTGCACACAACTTTATTAATAGCAAAAAATAATAAAAAGTCCACAAGTCAAATAACAAGCCAGGAATCAAAACCAGAACTGGTAGTCAGACGAGCCGAGTCAGGAGCCAAAGCGAATAGTCAGACAAGCTGGAATCAGGAACAAGGAGAACAGCAGAGCCAGGAACAAGCCAGGGATCAGGAACCAAGAGGGATGTCAGACAGCCAGGTAATACACAGGAGCTCTCACAAACAGGTCTGAGACAATGCAAGGGCAAGGCATACTGAACAGAGAGCTCATAAAAGAAGGTGGCAACAAGGGCTTCATTTTTCCAACCTACCTCTGCGGCAAGCGTACGGAACTCAATGGCATACTGAGCCACAGATCTTGTACCTTGCTGAATGGACATGAGTCGTTTAGCAGCAGAGGAGGAGCGAGCCGGAACATCAAATACCATTCGAAAGGAGGCCACAAATTCAGTGTAATTTGAGATCACAGGTTTATTAGTCTCCCACAAGGGATTAGCCCAGGCAAGAGCTGTGTCAGAGAGTAACGAGATGAGAAATCCCACCTTAGCTCTGACAGAGGGAAACGCCTGAGGTAACATCTCAAAGTTAATGCCCACCTGGTTAAAAAACCCTCTGCACTGATTAGGATCGCCTCCATATTGCTGAGGTAGAGGTGCAGAACCGGACATGCTCCTAGTAGGACTATGTGCAGCAGCGGAAACAGGAGCAGCCATAACTTGCGGGACACTTTGGTCCAAATGTGCAGTGCGAGTCAGCAGGGTTTGCAGGGCTAGTGCACACACCTTTATTAATAGCAAAAAATAATAAAAAGTCCACAAGTCAAATAACAAGCCAGGAATCAAAACCAGAACTGGTAGTCAGACGAGCCGAGTCAGGAGCCAAAGCGAATAGTCAGACAAGCTGGAATCAGGAACAAGGAGAACAGCAGAGCCAGGAACAAGCCAGGGATCAGGAACCAAGAGGGACGTCAGACAGCCAGGTAATACATAGGAGCTCTCACAAACAGGTCTGAGACAATGCAAGGGCAAGGCATACTGAACAGAGGCCCTTAAATAATAAGTGATGACATCACAATTCTGAGACCGCATCCTGTCTCACACGGATGATGTACACCAGTCTGGCCATAAAAGGAAGTGCAGGAAAAGAGCAGCATCACACAGTATGCACCAGATTCAGCAAGAGAGGTGAGTAAAATGGCTGCCAGCAGCACATGGCAAAAAGATCAGGGAAAAAACCCTGACAGTACCCTCCCCTTAACGACCCCTCCCCCGCGGGAGGACAAAAGGCTTATTGGGGAAATGGGCATTGAAGGCACGGAGGAGGGCGGGAGCATCAACATCAGAGGAGGGAACCCATGAATGCTCCTCCAGACCATAGCCCCTCCAGTGAACCAAATACTGTACCCGGCCCCTGGACATACGAGAGTCAATAATGCTACTGTCCTTATACTCCTCATGGTTGTCAGTGGTAAACCGATTACAAACCAATGGTTTCAAGAGGGAGACATGAAAAACATTGGAGATGCGCATTGCAGGAGGAAGGTGAAGGGAGCGTAGGCCACAGGATTGACCCGTTGGAGTATTCGAAAAGGACCAACATAATGGGAGAGTCAAAAGTGATTAACATGCTGTGTTTACTTTGCAATAAGGACAAAGTCAGCTTTACAGCCACAAGCTAATATGCAATAGGGTTAGGATGACGATGTGTTTAGTGGTTTAGTAATAGCGCTATGGTGATATGCACAGTGTTTCAATGTTGTGATATCGCTTTGGCTTTTTAGGTTTTTTTGTTCTACATGAGCTCCAGTACGGACTCTGGCACATGCACAGTTGCGCCAGGAGGACGCCGACGGCTTCTCACAAGCGATCATGGTGGTGGGAGCACTATTTAGGGTGACAAGGTAAGATTATTTTGAACTTTTTTTGGTCTGAGGACGGGGGAAACCCCGAAAACGTTCACCATTAAATGGTTTTAGCAAAACAGAGAGTGCTTATCTTTGGGACTTTGTATGATATATATATATATATATATATATATATATATATATATATATATATATATATATAATATGCTATGTACATTGACAATAATAATACTATAAGTTGTGTATGACTAGTGACTATGCATAATAAGTCAATGAGGGTGTCAAATCTCATACTGAATACTGAGTTTATATAATACAAAATGATCAATATTTAGAGATATATACAATTAGTGCTAATAGAATTCAATAAAAATCAATATCAATAGAAATATTATAAGATGTGATGAGATTATGGATATTCGCAATAATCATATTAACACAAAGTGAGCCTACTGACTATAATATTCAGAAGTTACATCTATACACCCAGACAACTCTATACATGGGAATGAATAAAAATAATGAAACTAATAGATCAGTGAAAGGCCGCCAGATCCACATTTAATTTGAGACCAGATGGATGCAAGGTTCTCAACTTGTGGATCCAGTAGGTCTCTCTCTGTCTGAGCCTAAAGAATCAATTATAAAGGGGAGATTTCGATATATGTTCTATAGGGAGAATTGTGAAGCACTCTGTATCACCATTGTGTTTGGAGTGACAATGTCTCGGAACACTATGTAATTTGAAATTGTTCTTCATGTTCCGATGATGTTCGGACTATCTCGTACTGAGACGCCTACAGGTGCGACCCACGTACTGGATCCCACAGATGCAGGTCAAGAGATATAACACATAGTTGTAGGCACAAGATATGCCGCCAACTATGGGATAAGTTCTCTTAGTCACAGAAGATTGGAAAGTAGATTTATGGTGTTCTATATGAGCACACATTTTGCATCTCTTAATCCTGCATCTGAAGGAACCCTTAATGGACCCCTCCCCCCCATGATTGGTATTTTTGGTGATCTTCTTACAATTTTTCTTATCTTATTGTCTTAAGATTTGGTGCCCTTTTGAAAACTATTAATGTTTATTGATAATTTGTTTTTATCAAATTATGATTGCAGTTATACTGAGTGATAAACATAGTTTTGTTATTTGGAGTTATCTTATTTTGTTTTTTTTATTGTTTTAGTAAGGAAATAATCTTCTCTTATCGGATTTAGCTCTTCAATATCCGTTTTCAACAATTTTGGATGGACATTTTTTCTCATAAAATCTTTCTTTTAGAATTACACTTTGGGCTTCATGATCAGATAAAGTGCTACAGTCTCTGCACACCCGTTAAAATTTCCCAGAGGGTACATTCCTTTTCCAAGGAAAATAGTGGTTGCTGGTAAAATCCAGATAGCTGTTACAATCAACCGTTTTGAAATAGGTTGTACTCGTCACCCTACCCTTCTTGAAACACAGATTAAAATCTAAGGAAACTATTGATTCTTTGTGAATACAACTGGTGAACGTCAATCCTCTGTTATTACTGTTAAGGTGCTCCACAAAATTGTTGGCAGATTCTATATCCTTCTATATTCCTTTACATGTTTCAAAACTATGCCCTCTCCATAAGCAAACTCCACAAGATCCATAAGGATTGCCAAATATGTGGTTGTAGGATCAAATTTAAGGAGAGTGTAATAGGATTCATCCTGCAAGATCCTTCTAGCTTCATTAAGATAATCATCTAAGTCCTGCAGGACTACCCCCCCACACACACACACCTTTATCGACTTGTCTTGTCTAATTACCAGAGATTGATTGTTTTTCAAAGATTCCAGTGCTCTTAACTCGTTCCCATACAGATTTGATCTACCTACATTTTTTGGGGATTTTTGCGCATTGTTAATAAGTTTAGGGACAAAATTTGATTTATTTTTTAAAATGGGTACGGATATAACCATCACACAGCTGATCTACATGAGAATCTGGTTCGTATACAGGAATATGTTGAATAATAGCCTAATATCCATTGCCTCTGTTATTATGGGCAATCTAGAGTCATCCTTTAGTTATTTCTCTGCAAAGTATTTTTGCATTGACAATTTCTAGGTGAATCTATTGAGATCTACAAAAAGTGCAAAGATGGTATGTTTATTGCTAGGGCTATAAGACAATCCTTTGCCAAGTACACTAATCTCGTCATCTGAAAGAATATGTGACGAGAGATTGAAAATGCCTTGTCCCTGTAGTCTTGCCTTTTTGAGGGCTGTATTACGTCCTCTGTACCCTCATTTCCGTGGGGTCTTTTTCCTTTGTAGGATGGAGTGAGGGGGACTACAGGTTACAAGTAACTAGTACTCTTCTTTTGGGTCCAAGACTGTTGTCTTGGTCGTTGCTCTTAAAAATGCTGTGAAGAGATAGTGTTTGTGGCAGAGTGACTCCCATTTATATTTGAAGCCCTATTATCATCAAAATTGTGGGGTTCAACATCATTTGAACATTTGTATCTATTATGCGTGTTATGACTATTAAAAGATGAGGATACAACATCATCTCTACATCTTAATCCGTCCTGTGCATTATTGATCGAAAATGTTCGAGAATTAGAGGTACCTTCACATGTCTCATTAGGGGTTCTAGACCAATATGTACTTCTGTGTGGCTGTGAATGCTGGTAGTGTTGTTGTCTGGGAACAAAAGATCCCTGGTACTACGGCTGTCTAGAGGCAAAAGAGCCCTGGTGATGGGACCTAGTGTCATCATGATTCCTAAAAGTGTGATCATTATTTGTTTGTGATGATCTGAGTGGTTGCCTGGGAGCGAAGGGTCCCTGATGGTGGGGCCTGCTGTTATTATAGTGCCTATACATATAATCATTGTTGGTTTGGGGTAGTCTATTATCACTCCACCTTGGCTCGCAATAATTAATCTGATTGTACTTGGTTTGATTATAACTTTTATAGTTATTCTTCTTTTTATTTTTAAGATGGCTAACCAAAGTCCAATCATTCTCCATTTGTGAATTATTATTATTATTATCACCATCATATAAATATATTGGTCATTAGTGTTAGGATGAATAGGATTGCTCCCTAAGTGGGGTTTGGGTTTATTTTTCTTTTCGTTATATGTGTGTATATCCTCTTAAATAATCCTCCTCATCCCTAGCCAATTTTTTATTTTTGTTTTCCATCAATTCTTTTTGGAAAGAGTCCAATTTTTGCAACACCATGCTATTTAATTGATCATATTGTTTTAATGATTTGAATTTGTCTAGACTACTTTGTATAACATCAATTTCTTTAGAAATCTTTTATACCAGTGCTTTCCTATGTGCAATTAGAATTTTCATAAGTTTGAACGAACAATCATTCAAAGTTTCATTCTATTTAGAAATTAAAGATTCATCCTCTTTGAATGAACAACTTTTGAAAATTCTAAGACCTTGTGGTATCTGATTTTTATCCACGTATTTTTGCAACATTTCGGCATCTAGCCATTGTCAACATTCAATATTTATTAACTCCTCTAGTTTAGCAAATAATGTATGAATAGGTAAACTCTTAATAGGGCTGTCATCATTTGATGATGTGCAGATGGAAACAACATGGGAGACTAATAATAGCATCTTATTTATTCTCTCATTAATAGAGAGCATAATGAATAAAAAGAAAAAGAAATAACCCCAAAAAAGTATATGTATATACATTATATAATGTATCTAACCTCCAAATTGAGTGATAAGAAATAATATAGATAACGTTGAAAATAGTGTATAGAAAATACCATATAAAAATACCAAAATGAGTAAAACAATATATGTAAGTATGGTCCCAATAATATAATAAACTAGTGCAAAGATGATAATACCTTAGTACAATACTATGGTGAAAGACGCTATAGACGCTAAAAAGAGATTCCAAAAAGATCACCAACCTAACTCACAACAACTAAGAAATACAATGGATTGTGTGAAACAAAACATATATAAAGCAATACATATATAACCTAGTAAAAAAAATCAATAAAAAAAAGTTCAATAAAAAACATGTCGGCAAACCTAGAGTAAGTCTAAAAGTGAAAATCAAACAAATAAGGCTATTACACCCTTAAAAGGTGTGCACACGTAATAAGATACTAATAATGAAGACAGTCCAAAAAGAAGGTGATGGATTCTGTGATCGGCAGCTCTCCCAAAAAATGGTAGTTGAATCAGAATCCTGTGGAAACAGAAAGGAGGCACCTCATTACCTGTGATGTTCAGACTCTCTACTCCAATATACCCCATAATTTGGGGTTATCAGCAGTGTCAAATTACCTTGAGGGGGATTGGCTCTTACCGGATTCCCAAAGCCAATTTATACTACAATTGATATTGTTCATCCTGATACACTTACAATTATTTCGTGTTTCAGGATGACTTTTATCTCCAGACAAAGGGTACTGCCATGGGTACCAGGTTTGCCCTGAGTTATGTTAACCTCTTCATGGGGTCTTTTGAAAAAGAGTATATTTATGACTCCAAGCACAGGGTGAGTCTGGTATTCTATGGCAGATATATTGACAATCTTATCTTTGTCTGGAGAGGCGATATAGGATCTGCCAGCAATTTTGTGGAGCACCTTAACAGTAATAACAGAGGATTGAAGTTCACCAGTTGTATTTACAAAGAATCAATCATTTTCTTAGATCTAAATCTGTGTTTCAAGGGTGACGAGTACAACCTATTTCAAAATGGTTGATTGTAACTGGATTTTACCAGCAACCACTATTTTCATTGGAAAAGGAATGTCCCCTATGGGCAATTTAAACGGGTGCACACAAACTGTAGCAGTTTATCTGATTATGAAGCCCAAAGTGTAATTCTAAAAGAAATATTTTATGAGAAAAAAATATCCATCTAAAATTGTCGAAAACTGATATAGAAGAGCTAAATCCGATAAGACTAGATAAAATCCAATAAGATAACAAAACTATGTTTAGCACTCTGTATAACTGCAATCATAATTTGATAAAACAAATTATCAATAAACATTGGAAAATATTAATGAAAGATCTCACTTTGATTGAAGAGACGCCTGTAGAAATTTTCAAAAGGGCACCAAATCTTAAGACGATTTTGTTACCGCGCAAGGTAGTTAAACATAAGAAAAATGGTAAGACGATCAGCAAAAATACCAATCATGGGGGGGTCATTAAGGGTTCCTTCAGATGCAGGATCAAGAGATGCAAAATGTGTGCTCATATAGAACACCATAAATCTACTTTCCAATCTTCTGTAACTAAGAGAACTTATCCCATAGTTGGCGGCATATCTTGTGCCTACAACTATGTGATATATCTCTTGATCTGCATCTGTGGGATCCAGTACGTGTGTCGCACCTGTAGGCGTCTCAGTACGAGATGGTCCGAACATCATCAGAACATAAAGAACAATTTCAAATTACATAGTGTTCCGAGACATTGTCACTCCAAACACAATGGTGATACAGAGTGCTTCACAATTCTCCCTGTAGAACATAAAGCAGAATCTCACCTTTATAATCAATTCTTTAGGCTCAGACAGAGAGAGTCCTACTGGATCCACAAGTTGAGAACCTTGCACCCATCTCAATTAAATGGTCTCAAATTAAATGTGGATCTGGTGGCCTTTCACTGACCTATTAGTTTCATTATTTTTATTAATTCCCATGTATAGAGTTGCCTGGGTGAAAATCATAGTCAGTAGGCTCACTTTGTGTTAATATGATTATTGTGAATATCCATAATCTCATCACATCTTATGATATTTCTATTGATATTTATTGATTTCTATTGGCACTAATTGTATAGATGTCTAAATATTATGATAATTTTGTGTTATACTGTATAAACTCAGTATTCAGTATGAGATTTGACACCCTCATTGACTTATTATGCATAGTCACTAGTCATACACAACTTATAGTATTATTATTGTCAATGTACATAGTATATATATATATATATATATATATATATATATATATATATATATATATATATATATATATTCTTTAATTGGAATATAGACATTAGTATATACAATGGAGTTTTCAATAACGCCATGTATTATTGTTAACATGTATACAAAAATAATCTTTATACTTATTAGTTGGTTTAACACAACATACTTTATGCACTCTGTATTTGATTATATATTTAGGAACTTATATAAACATTGTTTAGTATATCTATCACCACGGTATAAATGTGTTTTACATTGTTGTTACGATCACTGATTTACTTACTATGATTGTTTTTAGAGGGGGTGTTTCCGCCGTAGGTGTGTCGCTAGATCGATCTGTGATTGGTCTAAGGGGGGTATAAATAGAGCAAGGGGTTTGATTTTATGGTAACAGCCTGATGAAACTGTTGGCCGAAAAACGCGTTGCTGCCTTTTATATGTTTTAAATAAACTTTTATATCTACCCGTGCTCTGGGTATTTGTTTGTATGAGCAGATTCCTTGTCTTCGACACACCCCCTCTTTGCTCCTGTCGATTGGTGGCTTCACCTGGGACACTTTGCCTGACGTCTTCGGAGTCAGTATCCTGATTGGCAGATGCCATACCACGTGATCTACGTCCGAATCGGGAGTGAGTCTGTCGGGCAACTAAGAGGTCCCGGCTCGTTGTTTATGGCGCTGGGAGTGCCTATACCTATGTGAGTTGGCAATTGTTTGTTCTTCCTTGTACCTAGTTTTGATGCTATTGCTTTATGAGGCGCCTCCTTTCTGTTTCCACAGGATTCTGATTCGACTACCTTTTTTTGGGAGAGCTGTCGATCACAGAATCCATCACCTCCTTTTTGGACTGTCTTCATTATAAGTATCTTATTACGTGTGCGCACCTTTTAAGGGTGTAATAGCCATATTTGTTTGATTTTTGCTATTGTCATCAGTCAATTCTTGCACTGATATTGCCAATTTGGTTTTGGTTTGTATTTTAATATTGGTTCACTATTCAACATTTTTATTTTTATTCTGTTGTTCACTTTTGTGTGAGAACCACTGTATTAAGATATTAGTTGTTTTACTTATATTTTCATTATTTTAGGGCCTTTTTATGTAATTTAACTATGAGCAATTTGTAATTCTCAGAACTTGAAAAGCACACTGCTGACATCTCAAAGCTAACTCTGCTACATATCTGTCCATAATTGGCTTTATCAGATAACAACTGCAAAGCAATGCACTTCATACAAACTTTATGACAGTGGCTGGCCTTGTTGTCTAAGGATTAAAGCCCAGATTGGCTCCACCAAATAAGGCAGATGGTGGGGGGAGTTTAGCTATTGAAAAATAACTTCAGTACAAGGGATGTGAACTTGTTTTAAAAATGTTTAGACTTATCTGATATGTTATTTTATAGCAAAACAACAGAAATATATTGTAATTACAAGGTGTTTACTGTCCCTTTACCTCATTTTTGACCCTAAAAAGCCTAGGAACTTTCCTTCTCACGTTACAGGTAGCAGATGTCTCCCTTTGCACGATTCTGTGGGCAACATAATTCACAGCCAAATGTAAAAAATAACAGCGTTAAAGGGACATAAACCCCCCCAAAAAATATTTCATGATTCAGATAGAGAACACAATTTTAAACAACTTTCCAATTTACTTCTGTTATCAAATTTTCTTAGTTTTCTTGTTATCCTTTGTTGAAAAGCAAGGATGTAAGCTCAGAAGTGTGCAGGTGTCTGCAGCAGTTTTGCTACAATGCTATACATAAGCAGGAGCACTATATGGCAGCACTATTTCCTGTCAGGTAGTGCTTCAGGCATGTGCACTATTCCTACCTAGGTATCTCTTCAACAAAGCATATCATGCAAAGGAAGAAAATTTGATAATAGAAGTAAATTGGAAACTTTTTTAAAAAATGTATTCTCTACCTGAGTATTGAAAGAAATATTTTGGGTTTAATGTCCCTTTAAATCAGTATCGCCATCCAGCCAGCGACAAAAAGAAAACATTACTATTGGTCTGCAAACAAAAGAGGGCACATGATAAATATTTGCAGGGTACGAATGTCTAGTCACACTAATGACTTCTATTGAAATCTAAGGAGGCACTAGGCCTTTTCTGTGTGCCAGTTACAAGGCTGTCCAAGGGATCTTACTTACTATTTCATACCTTTTATTGGCTCAATTTCTTTTCATGAGATCTACGTATGTTTTTGGGGAAGAAAAAGTGCACCTTGTGTGAACTTTACTGTGATAAATTGTGATCTTAGTGCAAACATTTCTGTCTTTAGGGCAGGGGTGTTCAAACCTGTCTCTGGCTTCCCTAACAGGACAGATGTTCAGGATATCAGGACAGGTGAAATTATCATCTGATTTGTAAACATAGTTATTAACCTGTTCTCACCCAAGGTAATCCCAAAAATCTGGCCTGTTAGGGAGGACAGGTTTGTAACCTCCTGCTGTAGGGGAACTTGGTACCAAAATGATGAGAAACGCTGGATTGTAGGTTCATATTATCACTAGTGTCAGTGGGGCCTAGTTATCAAGCCGTCAACCTCAAATACGATGGAATTCCGCAGCGTATTTGTGGTGAGGCTGATTCGCCTTAGTTATCAAGCCCTAGATACCGGCAAAAGTAGAATTTTGTGACGTAAGCTTCGATCCGCCGGACTCAGTCCGACACAGATCGATTCTTACGTCACTCCAGATGTTCCGCACACAAGTGCGGCACAATCTGACTACTTTTGCTAGTTATCAAAAAACTAGCAGGTACGCTCGGCACTTTTCCGGCCCAACAAACCTGGTTTTCAAACCGCTGCCCTGGAGGCGGCGGATCCCATAGGAATCAATGGGAGTCTGACCATAGCGAAAGTTCATGTTCGCTGCTGCCAGACATCCCATTGATTCCTATGGGAGCTGTCTACACCTAACACCCTAACATGTACCCCGAGTCTAAACACCCCTAATCTGCCCCCCCTACACCGCCGCAACTAAATAAAGTTATTACCCCCTAAACCGCCGCTCCCAGACCCCGCCGCCACCTACATGATACCTATTAACCCCTATCCTGCCCCCCCTATACCGTCGCCACCTATAATAAAGTTATTAACCCCTATCCTGCCGATCCCGGACCTCGCCGCAACTAAATAAATAGTTTAACCCCTAAACCGCCGCTCCAGGACCCTGCCGCAACCTATATTAAACTTATTAACCCCCAATCTGCCCCTACTACACCGTCGCCACCTATAATAAGTTTATTAACCCCTATCCTGCCCCCTACTACACCGCCGCCACTGTAATAAAATTATTAACCCCTAAACCTAAGTCTAACACTAACCCTAACACCCACCTAACTTAAATATTAATTAAATACATCTAAATAATATTTCTCTTATTAACTAAGTTAATCCTTTTTAAAACTAAATACTTACCTTTAAAATAAATCCCCAATATAGCTACAATATAAATAATAATTATATTGTAGCTATTTTAGGATTTATTTTTATTTTACAGGCAACTTTCAATTTATTTTAACTAGGTACAATAGCTATTAAATAGTTATTAACTATTTAATAGCTACCTAGTTAAAATAAAGAGAAATTAACCTGTAAAATAAAAACTAACCTAAGTTACAATTACACCTAACACTACACTATACTTTAATAAATTATTTCTATTTAAAACTAAATACTTACCTGTAAAATAAACCCTAATATAGCTACAATATAATTAATAATTACATTGTAGCTATTTTAGGATTTATATTTATTTTACAGGTAACTTTGTAATTATTTTAGCTAGTTAGAATAGTTATTAAATAGTTATTAACTATTTAATAACTACCTAGCTAAAAAAAAAATACAAAATTACCTGTAAAATAAATCCTAACCTAAGTTACAATTAAACCTAACACTACACTATCATTAAATAAATTAGTTACAAATAACTACAATTAAATACAATTAAATAAACTAACTAAAGTACAAAAAATAAAAAAAGCTAAGTTACAAAAAATAAAAAAAAATAAGTTACAAACATTTAAAAAATATTACAACAATTTTAATCTACTTACACCTAATCTAAGCTCCCTAATAAAATAACAAAGCCCCCCAAAATAAAAAAATGCCCTACCCTATTCTAAATTAAAAAGTTCAAAGCTTACCTTACCAGCCCTTAAAAGGGCCTTTTGCGGGGCATGCCCCAAAGAATTCTGCTCTTTTGCCTGTAAAAGAAAAATACAACCCCCCCAACATTAAAACCCACCACTCACATATCCCTAATCTAACCCAAACCCCCCTTAAAAAAACCTAACACTACCCCCCTGAAGATAATCCTACCTTGAGTCGTCTTCAGCCAGCCGACCATCGATGGAACCGAAGAGGAGATCCGGAGCGGCAGAAGTCATCATCCTGGCGGCGCTGAATAAGTCTTCCATCCGATAGAAGTCTTCATCCAGGCGGCGTCTTCAATCTTCATCCATCCGGAGCGGAGCGGAGCCATCTTCAGACGAGCCGACACGGAATCATCCTCTTCTTCCCGACGACTAACGAAGAATGGATATTCCTTTAAGGGACGTCATCCAAGATGGCGTCCCTTCAATTCCGATTGGCTGATAGGATTCTATCAGCCAATCGGAATTAAGGTAGGAAAAATCTGATTGGCTAATTGAATCAGCCAATCAGATTGAAGTATCCTAAGATAGCAACAGTATAATTATTATTATTTATATTGTAGCTATATTAGGGTTTATTTTAAAGGTAAGTATTTAGTTTTAAATAGGATTAACTTAGTTAATAAGAGAAATATTATATAGATTTATTTAATTAACATTTAAGTTAGGGGGGTGTTAGGGTTAGTGTTAGACTTAGGTTTAGGGGTTAATAATTTTATTACAGTGGCGGCGGTGTAGTGGGGGGCAGGATAGGGGTTAATAAATTTATTATAGGTGGCGACGGTGTAGGGGGGCAGATTAGGGGTTAATAAGTTTAATATAGGTTGCGGCGGGGTCCGGGAGCGGCGGTATAGGGGTTAAACTATTTATTTAGTTGCGGCGAGGTCCGGGATCAGCAGGATAGGGGTTAATAACTTTATTATAGAGGGCGGCGGTATAGGGGGGGCAGGATAGGGGTTACTAGGTATAATGTAGGTGGTGGTGGGGTCCGGGAGCGGCGGTTTAGGGGTTAATAAATTTATTATAGTTGCGGCGGGGTCTAGGAGTGGCGGTTTAGGGGTTAATAACTTTATTGAGTTGCGGGGGGCTCCGGGGGCGCCTGTATAGGGGGTAGAATAGTGTAGTTAGTGTGGGTGCTTAGTGACAGGCTAGCAATAAAGCTGTCAAAAAGCCGAAGAGCAGCGAGATCGGATGAGTGATAACTCTCACAGTCCACTGCTCATCGCCCCGTACTTGGTGCGCGGCTTTTTGACAGTTTATTTGATAACTTAGGTGAAATTTTGCAGATCCGCCGCGGCGATGGTAGGCAAGCTTAGGCGGGCGTATCGAACCGGTAAAGACAGGTAAAGTAGATGCGTTGATAACTAGGCCCCAGTGTCTCTTCATGTTGTTAACCACTGGTTGTATCATACCTGCAATACATTAAAATCTCCACTAGATGCCTCCTGTAGAACATAGTAATCAGTAACACACTTGACCTTAATCACAAATCCAATTTCCATGATACCTAAAACGGATCCATACATTTAAAGCAATAATAACCTTTGAGACATATTTGCACTGACAGTTCCATTGTTTTGTTTTTTTCATTCCAACCCCTTCCTTAAACATTTTGACAATTGATACAGATTCCTTTGTAGCTACATTTGATTAATCCACTGGAGCACAAAAGCGCACTCTGCTAGCGTGGTAAGCTTGTTAGTAAATAAAAGCACTTATAACAATCTACACATGCCTGTTGTGCACTCCAACTTTTGAAAAATAATTCCAAGGGCACCATGCTCCGGGCAAACCACATTTGAGGGTGCCACAGGGTGTCTGTTGCACTAAACAATGCAACATCAGCTTTGTAAAAATATACAAATGTTATTGGTGTCATCATAGAGAATAATAATAAAAATAGAGGTTTCACCAGATACAGAGAGTTACCTTGCAGCTGTAATCACTATGAAGTGATGATTTTGACATAGAAATATATACATGGCACTGTGCTAGGGATAGGATAGAGCCATATAATAGGAATCTTAAAGGGCCACTAAACCCCAAATTTTTCTTTCATGATTCAGATAGAGAATACAATTTTAAACAACATTCCAATTCACTTCCATTATCTAATTTGCTGCAATCTTTAGATATCCTTTGTTAAAGAAATAGCAATGCACATTGGTGAGCCAATCACATGAGGCATCTATGTGCAGCCACCAATCAGAAGCTACTGAGCCTATCTAGATATGCTTTTTAGGAAAGAATGTCAAGAGAATGAAGCAAATTAGATAATAGAAGTAAATTAGAAAGTTGTTTAAAATGGTATTCTCTATTTGAATCATGAAAGAAAAAAAAATGTGTTTAATGTCCCTTTAATGCAAATCCATGATCCAACACTAATAACAGAATAATGGTTTGTAAGTCATTTTTAGGTCATACATTTAAACCTAAAGTGTCTCTCAAGTCCACTAAACAACAGCTTAGGCCTCAAATGTACAAAGCCTCTATAGGCAAGTGACACCCACTTCCTGTCTTGGAAAACCAATGATAAAATCTGTCCTGTGTACTTGTGCCTTGAAGCAACAAGCAGATGGGATTTATAATTCAAAGCTTTCCCTCTTTGGGTCCAAAGCATTTACATGTTGGGAAATGTTCAAGGAAGTTAAACAGAATAATATTAATTATTAATTTAAAAAACACCATCAAGTGTTTTGACTGGCTGGAAATATGTATGGAAATATTTCTAGCAAATTAGGTGACTTGAAGGATTTTAATGGACTATAAATGCCATTATTTTTATTTTACTTAATTAAAGCTCATCTAATTTTATTTATTTAAAGGACAATTCTAGTGGAAAAATGTCATGCTCTAATTCAACTCTGCTGTGCCACTACTAGCACTGCTTATTGGGTCAGTGGCAGTTTCTGCTTGGGACCAGCAGTGCTCTGCGCTGTTGCAGGGTCACCAGTCTTAAAGTTACAGGTACGGCTATTCTTATGTTACATAATTCTGCACATAGTGCAGGATAATGTAACATTTGTTTATAATGTTTACAGTCCGTTTAATGTTAGGTGGAAGTTTTCAGTTGAAGAAATTGGGTGGTCTTAGGTGGGGGGGTTTTAAAACTGCGGAAGGTCTTTGAGGCAGTGGGAGTTTGCAGTATTTTTCACATCAGTACATCACCATTTAAACACATGTTGATCTCACAGCTTATTATGTAGCATGCACTCACTTTCCTTTAGGCAGAGTGTGCACAATACATATGCACCAATCAGAGGCTGCCTATTCTGCAATACTGAAGGACTAGGAGGGTGGCGGTGGTGATATGTAGTCAGTACTACTGTACCGCATTATAAGGGTTTGAATTTTAAATTAGATTCTGGAAGCAAAACAAATTCAGTAATGATCAGTGAATGCATCTGCCACTAGCATTTCAATATATTTTAGTGGGGAGAGTCTGGTAAGAGGTCAGCTAATTAATATTTACATTAAAAAGATCTAAAACTCAATGTTTTTCTTTTATGATTAAGATAAAGCATGTGCCTTTAGTCAACTTTCCAATTTACTTCTATTATCTCACTTGTTTTGTTCTTTTGGTATCTTTTGTTGAAGAGGATACCTAGGTAGGCTGCTAATTGGTGGCTGCTGCACATATATGCCTCTTGTTATTGGCTCACCCAATGTTTTCAGCTAGGTCCCAGTGGTGCATTGGTGCTTCTTCAACAAAATATACCAAGAGAATGAAGCAAATGAGATAATATAAGTAAAATGGAAAGTTGTTTAAATTTTTATTCTCTATCTGAATCATGAAAGAAAAATGTGGGGTTTCGTGTCCCCTTAATCAAGATGGGGCATAATAACTGAACAGAACGGAGTAAAAAAGGCTTGGATTTTGGTACATTTTCAAATGAGGCAGTGTCAGCATTTTGTAAAAGACTGTATGAGTGAGAGTAGGAGCAATGGTGGATGTGAAATTCTAGCGGAGGTCAAGTTGTTCACAGTGATGATTTCCATAGTGACATGTTTTACAAGACAGAGGGACAGGTTTCAAGATGGCAGATTTGGGTGTCACCAATGTAGATATATTGTTAAAATAGTCCTTTTTCCTGGTGAGGGTGTAAAAATTGAGAAGAGCAAGGGGTCAATGACAGCTCTTTGAAATTCCAATGGACTCATTTAAAACAAGTACAAGAAAAAGAGGCCCTGAAGCAGCTTTCAGAGATTCTAACCATTTCAACCATGGTTTTGCTGGCTGTTTGCAATAAGCAGAAGCAGAGCCGCAGCAGCTAGGAGCAAAAGGGGCTTCTTCTCTGTGACTGAGTAAACCTTCTACTTTGTTTAGTCCCAGCAAGAGGATATGGACTTCCTGTACAAAATGTTGACAGTTTTTGTCTGTACAGCAATATTTTAGTGGCCATCTTGAAAACCCTGACACACAGAGCGCACATACAGGTGAAACTCGAAAAATTAGAATATCGTGCAAAAGTTCACTTATTTCACTAATGCAACTTAAAAGGTGAAACTAATATATGAGACTCATTACATGCAAAGCAAGATAGTTCAAGCCGTGATTTGTCATAATTGTGATGATTATGGCTTACAGCTCATGAAAACCCCAAATCCGCAATCTCAGAAAATTAGAATATTACATGCAATCAATAAAACAAGGATTGTACATACCTGTAGAACAATATCGGACCTCTGAAAAGTATAAGCATGCATACTGTATGTGCTCATTACTTGGTTTGGGCCCCTTTTGCAGCAATTACTGCCTCAATGTGGCGTGGCATGGAAGCTATCAGCCTGTGGCACTGCTGAGGTGTTATGGAAGACCAGGATGCTTTAATAACGACCTTCAGCTCTTCTGATTTGTTCGGTCTCATGTCTCTCATCTTTCTCTTGGCAATGCCCCATAGATTCTCTATGGAGTTCAGGTCAGGCAAGTTTGCTGGCCAATCAAGGACAGTAATCCCAAGGTCATTGAACCAGGTTTCGGTGCTTTTGGCAGTGTGGGCAGGTGCCAAGTCCTGCTGGAAAATGAAGTCAGCATCCCCATAGAGCTCGTCTGCGGAAGGAAGCATGAAGTGATCCAAAATCTCCTGGTAGACGGCTACGTTGACCCTGGACTTAATGAAGCACAGTGGACCAACACCAGCAGATGACATGGCTCCCCAAATCAACACAGACTGTGGAACACACTGGACTTCAAGCATCTTGCAGTGTGTGCCTCTCCATTCTTCCTCCATACTCTGGGTCCTTGGTTTCCAAATGAGATGCAAAATTTGCTCTCATCAGAAAAGAGGACTTTGGACCACTGAGCAACAGACCAGGTCTGTTTTTCTTTAGCCCAGGTAAGACACTTCTGACATTGTTTGTTGTTCAGGATTGGCTTGACAAGAGGAATACAACATTTGAAGCCCATGTCCAGGATCCGTCTGTGTGTGGTGGCTCTTGATGCACTGACTCCAGCCACAGCCCACTCATTGTGAAAGTCCCCATCACTTTTGAATGGCCTTTTCCTGACAATCCTCTCCAGGCTGCAGTCATCCCTGCTGCTTGTGCACCTTTTTCTTCCACACTTTTCCCTTCCACATAACTTTCTATTAATGTGCTTTGATAGAGCACTTTGGGAACATCCAACTTCTTTTGCAATTGCCTTTTGAGGCTTTTCCTCCTTATGGAGGGTGTCAATGATGGCTTTCTGCACAACTGTCAGGTCAGCAGTCTTTCCCATGATTGTGATTCCTACTGAACCAGACTGAGAGACCATTTAAAGGCTCAGGAACCCTTTGCATGTGTTATGGCTTAATTAGCTGATTAGAGTGGGACACTTTGAGCCTAGAATATTGTACCTTTTTTTCTGAGATTGTGGATTTGGGGTTTTCATGAGCTGTAAACCTTAATCATCACAATTATAACAAATCACGACTTGAACTATCTTGCTTTGCATGTAATGAGTCCATCTCATATATTAGTTTCACCTTTTAAGTTGCATTAGTGAAATAAATGAACTTTCTTTTACAAAGATATGACGAGTCCACGGATTTCATCCTTACTTGTGGGATATTAACCTCCTGCTAACAGTAAGTGGCAAAGAGCACCACAGCAGAGCTGTATATATAGCCCCTCCCATCCCCTCCACCCTCAGTCATTCTCTTTGCCTGTGTTATACTAGGAAGACATGGTAAAGTGAGGTGTTAGTTTTAGTTTCTTCAATCAAGAAGTTTTTTTTTTTTTTTTTTGAGGTTATAAGAGTAGTACAATCAATATATCACACCGCTTAGTATACATATCAAATGATGTGACAAGTAGATACATTCAAAAAAAAAAAGAAAAAAAAATCACAGCAGTACTATAGTAGGTCTGTGTGGTGAATCATTTTGAACCTCCTTTTTGATTTAATGGTTAATGCTATAGTGGAGTCCTCCATTGATAAGGAAGGTTACTCTTGAACCTTACGAAGCTTATGTACAATTAGGGAGGAGCTTGGTAATTGAAGTGGCCACTTTTGGACCAAGTGTGGGGATAGAAAGATGAGGAAAAGCAACAGATTAACACTGTTTTTAGAAGAGAAGAAGGAAAGGAAAGAGAAAGAAAGAGTGGGGAGGGGGGATGAAATTGAGCCCCTGTTACGAATGTGCTCTATCTAAGAGTGGGAAGATAAGAGAGAAGTAGTAAGTTGATGGGATACAATTAAGTGAGGCGTTAATGAAGAGGGTATTAAGAGCTAGAGGTGTGGAATTGTTAATATTTAGCTAATTAAAGTGTATCCTCATAGTGTTGGCTCTGCAGACCAAAATTGTGTAGTCCTTAGAGTTAGTACTGGGGTATATTGTGGCAAGCTAGGACATATTTATCTGTATTAATACTGGAGTACCAACTACTCCTGGCATGATAACCGGTATCATATGGGATGATATACCTATGGCTTATGGGTTTTCTGATTTCAGTTGCTGATCTCATTCATTTATAATGAGAATTAAACTATATCTGCAGCTAGGACTGGAGAATAAAACATATAAATACCCTATGATAACGGGTTATGGCTATGTACAGTAGTGCCTTTCAAGTCTAAATCTGAAACCCACGGCAAGGAGGTGAGGGCGTACCAATCTATAAACTAATGCTAACTAACTATGAAATGATTTCTAAACTGGAGACAGTTAGAACAGGAACAGGGTGTATTACACCAACTACCCAGCGTGCCAGGACGTCTTTGTAGTAATATGATTGCTGAAAAGGGTTAAAACGTGTACCAACATGTACTGCATCTCATGAGATGATATATCCTATGCACCTCTGACTTAAAAATGTTCTGACTTCTTATGATAGACTTATCAAAAAGTTAGCCTCATTTGGAGGAGATAAGACTGTACTATATGAACCAGTAGGCTGATCTATATCTAAAGCAAGAAGTGTGAGGGCAGGGCGGATTTCTAAGGAAGCGTATAGAAACAGAAAGCAGCATATAAGATTTCTAACTTGCAGTTGTTATGCTGTTGATCTCTCTTAAAAGTAATGAGTGCAGTATTTGAAGAGGGAGTGGGCAACTGGAAACACACTTATAGAAACTAGTACAGTATGGGGGTATGAACTCTAACTACAAAAATGATAAAATGAAAATATGGCAGAGCTCCCTATTCTTTAAGTACACTTACACTGGATTAATATACCTGTCAGACAATATACTTTATCAATTATAGCTCCAATGGTCCATGTTATATTATCAAATATGTTTTACCTCAACAAATACCATTTCATCATAACAGATGCTTATATTATCGAAGCAAACAAATGTGTTGTATAACAATGTGTAGAGGTATGTGCAGTAGACTAACTACTTTTCGCATAGTATATATATATGAGGCTGTAGGATAGCAATAACAAGTGTGTCCATTTGAGTGTGAGCTTAGGTAAGGTACTTTACAAAAGTGTATGTCTTTAATGTCTAGTCAAACGTTCTGTGCCAGTATGAGCTGATAATATATGCCCATCGCATTGTCTTATGATAAGCCAGGGGAGATAGCAAGTGTACCGCTGGTTTGAAACTATCCGATCCCCAATCTGTCTGCTGCTGGTATGTCTATCGGAGGGGCCGGCACATTCTCACCCAGGCTGAAGGATTGAAGGATGCCAGAATGTGTCCGCTTCAGATAGGAGAGTCTAACCCTCTCCAGCTCTGCCTCAACTGGTCGCCGCGAGGTGAAAATCCAATAAGTAGTTGCGCTCTGGATACAACTGTCCAGGCTGTTCTCCGGGAGCGCTGAGAGCTGTGGGGCCATCTTGTTAGCCTGCAGGAATGGGGTAGATAGAGCGCCGTTGTTCTCGCCCACTTCCAAGCTGTGAGGGCTAAGACGTTGCGGGACATTTTCGTCCTCTGGTGGGCAAACATCTGTGTCCTGGGTTTCTCCTGTGTTGTCAGGCAGGGCATATCCATTGTGAGTAAGGCACTGGATGAGTGATTGAAACTGGGCGTCCATACGCCGCTCCAGAGCTGCAAGTGCTCTTACCATTCGGTGTGCCATTGTCCCAGCTAGTTACCAGATCTAGCGTACTCCTTGAGGGTGGGAGACAGGAGGGAGTCTGGGGTCTAGTAGTTCAGATCCAGTTCTATATGGAAGAGACAGTCTCTAGGGCATTATTTGCGGCACAAAACTCCCACGTGGCAGGGAAAATGGCTGCTCCCAGACGTCCCGTGTATCAGTCTGTCCATGAAATAGCTGTCCTTTCTTTCATGTGTCTGCTACCCAGTATCTCAATGATTCCTGGTCTTCTCTGTAAGCTCAGGGGTAACTGAGATGTAGATTAAGGCTGGGCTGAACGGTCTAGAGAGTTAAATTATAAGCTGTTACAGCAGAGCTGTATTATAGTGCGACCGTTCAGATCCCAGGCTAGCTCCGCCCCCAATCAAGAAGTTTTTAATTTTAAATGGTACCGGTGCGTACTATTTTCCTCAGGGGGATATGGAAGAAGATTTCTGCCATGAGGTTGATGATCTTAGCAGTTGTAACAAAGATCCACGCTGGTTCCCACAAGACTTCTGAAGGTAACCATGAGACATCTTCAGTGTGGAGACCAGTTTCATGCTACAAGCAGCATTAAGGTATGAGCAGCCTTTTTTTCTGAGGAGACTTGGTGTATCAGAACTGGCTGACATTATTTCCCTGTATGGGAATGGGGTAAGCAGTAATCCTATTTTATAAGAGGGGTTTTACTGGAGTCCCTATATTACATTTATCATTGGTTGACTTTATTTGGGTTATGTGACATGGGAGACTATTAAAAAATGATGTATTACGTTTTTTATTTTTGGCATTTAAACTTATTTGTTTTTTTTGTTTGAGGGGTTGTATTCTGTGTTGTGCATTAACTTTGGTGCAAAACCGCATTCCTATGCGGTTGTGTTTGGGCCTACTCCGGCATCGACCTTAAGGGGCGGGGCTTATTTTTGCACGTTCAGATGCGCACTTCCTTCAGGCTCAGCAGCAGCAAACAGTAACTCCGGTGGCTCCTGGACTGTATAGCTGGTCTGAAGGGTTGGAAACTTGTTTCGAAGTACCCTGGGGGCAGGGAGGCGCCACAGCAGAGCTGTGGCGACGTGCAGAAGGTATTTTTGTTGTCGCGATCACTCAGCTGCTCGCTCTTCCTCTTTCCGGATTTCTTCGGCACTGTTGCGCTACGCTCGGCTGCCTAGCAACTTGGCTGAAGCCGTCCCTCTCCTCTGATGTCAGAATGGCTTCTTATTCCGGCGTCTTCTCTCCTCCGGTGCCTGTTTGTTTTCACTCGTTTGGCTTGTGAGTATATTATTTATATTTCTGAACCTGAGCTTGTTAATATACTCAACCCTGAACCCCTATCTGACTGATTTCTTGTTGCTGGACTTGGCTTGCTTGAAAATTCTACTGCTAAACCCCTACCTGCCTGATTACACGTTGCTGGACATTGCTTGTTGGATTGCTCTATTGCTTAACCCCTACCTGCCTGATTACACGTTGCTGGACATTGCTTGTTGGATTGCTCTATTGCTTAACCCCTACCTGCCTGATTACACGTTGCTGGACTTTGCTTGCTGGATTCTATTGGTTAACCCCTACCTGCCTGATTACACGTTGCTGGACTTTGCTTGCTGGATTCTATTGGTTAACCCCTGCCTGCCTGATTACACGTTGCTGGACATTGTTTGCTTGATTACTCTATTGGTTAACCCCTACCTGCCTGATTACACGTTGCTGGACATTGCTTACTTGACAATTCTCTTGATTAACCCTATCTACAAGAAGTTTCTTCTCCTGACCCTGCTGTGCCATCTTCCAGCCTATCTCTGTGAGTATTTCATACTGTAGCTGTCGCAGGGTCAGGTCATGGTATATACTCACTGTGCTAGGGTGTTATTACCCTCATTCTAGCATTTGGGTCTAACTCTGCACTTTACCTATCCTGACATTACAAACAGGCCATAAAATGGACCTTGGTGAGTTATCCAGAGCTGTAGCTCTACAGGGGCAGCTGCTTGGAACCCACTCCGCACACCTGCAATCATTGGACTCTAAGTTGGATCAAATTACTGCTCTTTTGCATAACCTCTCTCCTCCTTCACAAGTCCCTGCAACTCCTGTTGTTCCTGCGGCCAGTTCTAATCCTACATATAACCCGCCACATCCTGCTGAACAGTTAGTTCCCAGAATTCCGCTACCAGATAAATATGATGGCAATCCTGAAGACTGTCGAGGATTCCTTAATCAGTGCCACCTACACTTCAGAAATAATCCTCTGATGTTTGTTTCCTCTTCCTCCAAGATCACCTTTTTGATTTCTCTTATGAAAGGCAAAGCCTTGGCTTGGGTTTCTCCACTGTTAGAAAAGGATGATATTTTGCTTCACGATATTGACACTTTTGTATCTAGATTTTCTTCCGTGTTTGATAAACCTGGAAGGTCTGCGGCTGCTGAAGCAGGACTTTTAGATTTAAGGCAGGGTTCTCTTTCTGTAGCACAATACGCTATAGTATTACGGACTTTAGCTGCTGAAACTATGTGGAATCATGGGGCCCTGCGTGCAGCATTTCAGAAAGGTCTTTGTGATCGTTTAAAAGAGGAACTGGTTTATAGGGATCTTCCTGATTCTCTAGAAGAACTCATCAATTTATGTATCAAGTTAGATGCTCGTTACTCTGAGCGTCTCCATGAACGTGACCGTAACAGAAGATCCTTTATCAAATCTACTTTCCGTCCTTTGTCTCATTCACCTAATCTTCCTGCTCCGAATTCTTCTATCTCTGAATCAAGTGAACCTATGGAGGTTGGTGCAATTAAGTTATCTGAAGCTGAACGTCTCAGAAGGCGTAATCTTGGACTATGTCTTTACTGTGGTATTAAGGGACATATGTTAAAAGATTGTCCAACCCGTCCAGTAAAAGCCAGGGCTTAACTCCAGAAAGTGGGACTGAGTTAAGCCAAAAATCTTTTCCTACCCTCAATCCCAAGCTGTTTGTTCCAGTCACCTTCCTTTTGGAACACCAAGTTTCAGGCTCAAGCACTCATTGATTCTGGAGCTGCTGGAATGTTTATGGATTTGGATTTTGTTAATTCCTTTCGAATTCCTTTGCTTTCCAAGAGCCAAGTAATTAAGGTCACTACTGTCAGTGGTCAACCCTTAGGTTCAGGAATCATTCAATATTCCACTATACCACTTCTTATGTCTGTAGGAGTACTTCATTCGGAAACCATCTGTTTTGACATCATCTCTTCTCCTCAGTTTCCTTTAATTTTGGGACTTCCATGGCTACAACTTCATGATCCGTTTTCTCCTGGTCAAAAGGGGAACCTGTTACCTGGGGATCCTCTTGTTTCAAACAGTGCCTACAAAATACTCCCAAACCTTCTAGTACAGTTGTGGCAGTTTTTGACATTCCTGATTCTTTGCCTGTACAATATCATTCTTTTTGTGATGTCTTTTCTAAGAAAGATGCTGAAATATTACCTCCACATTGGGACTTTGATTGTCCCATTGACCTACTACCTGGAGCACCTCTTTCTAAGGGTAAAACATACCCACTTTCTTGTCAAGAAAACGTTTCTCTTGAAGATTACATCAAGGATAATTTGGCTCGAGGTTTTATTCGCCCTTCTTCCTCTCCGGTAGGAGCAGGTTTTTTCTTTGTTGAAAAGAAAGATGGAGGTCTACGTCCTTGCATTGACTATCATGCTCTTAATCAGATTACAATCAAGAATTGTTATCCCCTTGCTCTCATTCCTGAATTGTTTGATCGTCTCCAGGGTGCTTCCATTTTTATCAAATTGGATCTTCGTGGGGCATACAATTTGGTCAGGATTCGTAAAGGGGATGAGTGGAAAACAGCCTTCAACACTAGGTTTGGACATTATGAATATTTAGTTATGCCTTTTGGGTTATGCAAATGCCCCTGCAGTTTTTCAACATTTTGTTAATTAAATATTCAGAGACTATCTTAACCAATTCGTCATTATCTATCTTGATGATATTTTGATTTATTCTCGGACTTTACAGGATCACGTTCATCACGTTAAACTAGTACTCCAGAGATTACGCGAAAATTCTCTATTTGCCAAGCTTGAAAAGTGCTCTTTTCATTAAGAATCTATTCATTTTTTTGGGCTACATCATTTCTCCATCTGGATTTGAGATGGATTCTGACAAACTGTCGGCTATTATAGATTGGCCTAGACCAACTTCCTTAAAATCTCTTCAGAGGTTTCTGGGGTTTGCCAATTACTACCGTAAATTCATAAAGGACTTTGCTAACATCTCGGCACCTCTTACTGCTCTTACTAAGAAGGGTCAGGATTGCAAGCATTGGTCTGATAAAGCCTTACAGGCCTTTGAGTCTCTGAAGTCTGCGTTTACTTCGGCCCCCGTTCTTTGCCATCCAGTTCCGAGTCTCCAATTCATCCTTGAAGTGGATGCTTCTCTGATCGCTGCTGGGACTGTGCTATCTCAACGAAATCCTGTCACTAGCAAAATCCTTCCTGTGGGGTTCTTCTCCAAGAAGTTTAATACTTCAGAACTGAATTATGACGTCGGTAACAAAGAATTGTTAGCGATTAAGATGGCCTTGGAAGAATCGAGGCATCTGCTTGAAGGCACGGTTCAACCATTTCTTATTCTTACGGATCATAAAAATCTTCTGTATCTTCATACTGCTAAACACCTCAACTCACGTCAAGCCCGATGGGCTCTGTTCTTTTCCAGATTTAATTTTGTCCTCTCTTATATTCCTGGTTCTAAGAACTGTAAAGCCGATGCTTTATCCAGACAATTTCAAGCTTCTGATTCTACTTTGTTGGATTCTGAACCCATTCTCCGTCCTGCTAAAGTTCTAGCTTAGTTGACTACTTTTCCTTTTCAAGCATTACAGTCTGCTCAAGGCTCCATTTCTTCCTCCTATAACATACCTCCTGGAATCTTGTTTGTACCTGCAGAATTCCGCCTTAAACTTCTTCGTTGGGCTCATGATAATATTTTGTCTGGACATCCTGGAATACGTAATACATTATGGAGACTCAAACAACATGTCTGGTGGCCTTCTATGAACAAAGATGTCAAGGATTATGTTGCAGCTTGTAATTCCTGTACCTCTAATAAACAGTCTTCTGGTTTAGCTTTTGGACTCTTACAACCTTTACATGTTCCGTATTATCCCTGGTCTCATGTTTCCATGGACTTTATTACTGATCTTCCAAATTTTGCCGGAAACAAGACCATATGGGTTGTGGTAGACAGATTTTTCAAAGCAGCTCATTTTGTTCCTTTACCTGGATTACGATTTGCCCGGAAACTCGCTGAACTGTTTATACTCCATATCACCAGATTACATGGTTTTCCGTTGGACATTGTTTCTGATCGAGGAGTTCAATTTGTCTCAAGATTCTGGAAATCTCTATGCAAACAATTTGCAGTTACCATATCTCTATCTACTGCCCATCATCCTCAATCCAACGGTCAAATTGAACGAGTAAACCAATCTCTTGAATCCTATCTCAGGCGCTATGTTAATCATCAACACTCCAATTGGTCTCAACTTCTTCCTTTGGCAGAACTTGCTTACTATTCTCGTTTCAATTCTTCTTTACAGACTTCTCCTTTCAAGGCAGCTTATGGATTTGAACCTAGAACTTTTCCTATGTCTTCTGGGGTTCTGGTGTTCCTGAGGCAGATCGAACTGTGAAGAATCTCTGTAAACACTGGAAGAAGATTCGGGAAATTCTTCTCCTCTCTTCTCTAAAGTATAAGCGATTTGCTGATCGCAGACGCAGTAAGGCACCTTCATTCCGCACTGGAGACAAAGTTTGGCTATCTACCAGATTCATTCGTCTTAAGCAACCTTGTGCTAAATTGGGTCGTTTAGAATTGTTTCCAAGGTTTGTTCTACTGCTTACAAGGTGGCTTTACCAGACAACCTGAAGATTCATCCTGTATTTCATGTGTCTCTTCTTAAACCGGCAGTCTTTAATCGGTTTTCCTCCAAAAGGAAAGTTCCCTCTCCGTTTCTTGTGGATGGTACTTCGGAATTCGAGATCAGTCAAATTCTTGATTCCAGATTACGAGGTAACCGTTTATACTATTTGGTTCTTTGGAAGGGCTGACCTATTACTGAACGTTCCTGGGAACCTGCTTCTCATATCCGCGCCTCTGCCCTGATCAAACAGTTCCATGTTCAGAATCCTTTGAAGCCTGCTTGTGTTCCTCGGAGGGGTCCTTGAGGAGGGGGCACTGTCGCGATCGCTCAGCTGATCGCTCTTCCTCTTTCCGGATTTCTTCGGCGCTGTTGCGCTACGCTCGGTTGCCTAGCAACTTGGCTGAAGCCGTCCCTCTCCTCTGACGTCAGAATGGCTTCTTATTCCGGCGTCTTCTCTCCTCCGGTGCCTGTTTGTTTTCACTCATTTGGCTTGTGAGTATATTATTTATATTTATGAACCCGAGCTTGTTAATATACTCAACCCTGAACCCCTATCTGACTGATTTCTTGTTGCTGGACTTGGCTTGCTTGAAAACTCTACTGCTAAACCCTTACCTGCCTGACTTTGCTTGTTGGATTATTCTATTGGTTAACCCCTACCTGCCTGATTACACGTTGCTGGACTTTGCTTGCTAGATTATTCTATTGGTTAACCCCTGCCTGCCTGATTACACGTTGCTGGACATTGCTTACTTGACAATTCTCTTGATTAACCCTATCTACAAAAAGTTTCTTCTCCTGACCCTGCTGTGCCATCTTCCAGCCTATCTCTGTGAGTATTTCATACTGTAGCTGTCGCAGGGTAAAATCCTGGTATATACTCACTGTGCTAGGGTGTTAATACCCTCATTCTAGCATTTGGGTCTAACTCTGGACTTTACCTATCCTGACATTTGTTTATATTTTGACTAGTTGTTGAATATAAGTACTTTAAAGCTTTATTTCTGCCCTTGCTTTTGGGTGCAGTAATTTTTGGATTAACCAACGATCTTAGTTAAATTTGGAGAAAATTTAACGTTAATTGAGCTTTTTGGAAAAATTGTTCACTTTTTCTTTACTCAAAGGCACAGTACACGTTTTTTCAAATGTTTATTTTTTGCAATAAATGTTTAAACGACTTTTGTGGTATTACTAGTCTGTTCAACATGTCTGACATTGAGGATTCTCATTGTTCTATGTGTTTAGAAGCTTTTGTGCAACCCCCTCTAACATTGTGTAACTCTTGTACTGAAAGGGCCTTACAATGTAAAAAGCATATTTTAAATAAAGAAAGTGTGCCTCAGTCTGAAGAGAATCAGGATATGCCATCCAATTCTCCCCAAGTGTCACAACCTTTAACGCCCACACAAGGGACGCCAAGTACTTCTAGTGCGTCTAATTCTTTTACTCTGCAGGAGATGGCTGCAGTTATGTCAACTACACTTACAGAGGTATTATCTAAATTACCAGTGTTGCAGGGTAGGTCAGGTATTAATGTAAATACTGAATCCTCTGATGCTTTATTAGCTATTTCCGATGTTCCCTCACAGTGCTCTGAATTGGGGATCAGGGAATTATTGACTGAAGGTGAAATTTCTGATTCAGGGAATATTTTACCTCAGACAGATTTGGATGTTATGTCATTTAAATTTAAGCTTGAACACCGCCGCCTGTTACTTAGGGAGGTTTTAGCGACTCTGGATGATTGTGACCCTATTGTGATTCCGGTTCCTAAGAGAATTTCGGAAATTATTAGAAAGGAATGGGATAGACCAGGTATACCATTTTTTCCCCCTCCTAATTTTAAGAACATTTTTCCCATATCAGATACCATTCGGGACTCATGGCAAACGGTCCCTAAAGTAGAGGGAGCTATATCTACCCTAGCTAAGCATACTACTATACCCATTGAGGATAGTTGTGCTTACAAGGACCCTATGGATAAGAAATTAGAGAGTCTACTAAAGAAAATATTTGTTAATCAGGGGTTTCTTTTACAACCTACGGCTTGCATTGTTCCAGTAACTACTGCAGCAGCTTTTTGGTTTGAGGCTCTTGAAGAGTCTCTTAAGGTTGAGACTCCATTAGATGACATCTTAGATAGAATTAAGGCTCTCAAGCTAGTAATAATAATTCTTTTATTACTGATGCCGCTTTTCAAATTGCTAAATTAGCGGCAAAAATGCAGGATTTGCTATTTTAGCACGTAGAGCATTATGGCTCAAATCTTGGTCTGCTGATGTGTCATCAAAACATAAGCTTTTAGCTATTCCCTTTAACGGTAAGACCCTTTTTGGGCCAGAATTGAAGGAAATTATTTGTGATATTACAGGAGGTAAAGGCCATGCCCTACCTCAGAATAAGTCGGTTAAAATGAGGGGTAAACAGAATAATTTTCATTCCTTTCGGAACTTTACAGGAGGCCCCCCGCTTCTTGTTCTTCCACAAAGCAGGAAGGGAATTTTTCCCAATCTAAGTCAGTCTGGAGACCCAATCAGAACTGGAATAAGGGTAAACAATCCAAAAAGCCCACTGCTGCTCCTAAGACAGCATGAAGGGGTGGCCCCCGATCCGGGACCGGATCTAGTAGGGGGCAGACTCTCTTTTTTTGCTCAGGCTTGGGCAAGAGATGTTCAGGATTCCTGGGCACTAGAAATAGTGACCTATGGTTATCAATTAGAATTCAAGGATTTTCTCCCAAGAGGGAGATTTCATCTTTCAAAATTATCTACAAACCAGATAAAAAGAGAGGCGTTCTTACGCTATGTAAAATACCTTTCTACTATGGGAGTATTTTGTCCAGTTCTAAAATTGGAACAGGGACAGGGGTTTTACTCAAACCTATTTGTGGTTCCCAAAAAAGAGGGAACGTTCAGACCCATCTTAGACCTCAAGTGTCTAAATTTCTAAGAGTTCCATCATTCAAGATGGAGACAATTCAAACAATTTTACCAATGATCCAGGAGGGTCAATATATGACTACCGTGGATTTGAAGGATGCTTACCTTCATATTCCAATCCACAAAGATCATCATCGGTTTCTATGGTTTGCCTTCTTGGACAAACATTATCAGTTCGTGGCTCTTCCCTTCGGGTTGGCCACAGCACCCAAAATCTTCACAAAGGTTCTAGGGTCTCTTTTGGCAGTTCTCAGACCACGAGGAATAGCGGTGGCGCCTTATCTGGACGACATTCTGATTCAGGTGTCAACATATCATCTGACAAAATCTCACACGGACACAGTGTTGTCTTTTTTGAGAACTCACGGCTGGAAGGTGAACATAGAGAAGAGCTCACTTGTCCCACAGACAAGGGTTCCCTTCTTGGGAACTCTGATAGACTCGGTAGCCATGAAAATATTTCTGACGGAGGTCAGAAAATCAAAGATTCTAAATACTTGCCGAGCACTTCAGTCCATTTCTCGGCCATCAGTGGCTCAGTGTATGGAGGTAATTGGATTAATGGTAGCAGCAATGGACATAGTTCTGTTTGCTCCCTTTCATCTCAGACCACTGCAGCTGTGCATGCTCGGACAGTGGAATGGGGATTATGCGGACTTATCTCCTCAGATAAATCTGGATCAAGAGACCAGAAACTCTATTCTTTGGTGGTTGTCGCCGGATCATCTGTCCCAAGGGACTTGTTTCCGCAGACCCTCGTGGGTGATAGTGACAACGGATGCCAGCCTTCTGGGCTGGGGTGCAGTTTGGAACTCCCTGAAGGCTCAGGGTGTTTGGACTCAAGTGGAATCTCTTCTTCCAATCAATATTCTGGAACTGAGAGCAATATTCAATGCGTTTCAGGCGTGGCCTCAGTTGGCTTCAGCCAAATTCATCAGATTCCAGTCGGACAACATTACGACTGTGGCATATATCAATCATCAGGGGGGAACAAGGAGTTCCTTAGCGATGATAGAAGTATCCAAGATAATCCGTTGGGTGGAGGCTCACTCTTCTGTCAGCGATCTACATCTCTGGAGTAGAGAAGTGGGAAGCGGATTTTCTAAGTCGACAGACTTTTCATCCGGGGGAGTGGGAACTTCACCCGGAGGTATTTGCCTCATTGATTCTCAGATAGGGCGGACCAGAGTTGGATTTGATGGCATCTCGACAAAATGCCAAGCTTCCAAGATACGGATCTCGGTCAAGGGATCCTGAGGCCGAACTGATAGATGCCTTGGCAATGCCTTGGTTGTTCAGCCTAGCTTATGTGTTTCCACCGTTTTCTCTCCTCCCACGTGTGATTGCTTGAATCAAACAGGAGAGAGCATCAGTGATCCTGATAGTGCCTGCGTGGCCATGCAGGACTTGGTATGCGGATCTAGTGGACATGTCCTCTTTGCCACTGTGGAAACTTCCATTGAGACAGGACCTTCTCATTCAAGGTCCTTTCCAACATCCAAATCTAATTTCTCTGCAGCTGACTGCATGGAGATTGAACGCTTGATTTTATCAAAGCGAGTATTCTCTGATTCGGTCATCAATACTTTGATACAGGCCAGAAAGCCTGTCACTAGAAAGATCTATCATAAGATATGGCGTAAATATCTTTATTGGTGTGAATCCAAGGGTTACTCATGGAGTAAAGTTAGGATTCCTAGGATTCTGTCTTTTCTCCAAGAAGGATTGGAGAAAGGGTTATCAGCGAGTTCCTTAAAGGGACAAATTTCAGCTTTGTCAATTCTGTTTCACAAACGTTTGGCAAATGTGCCAGATGTTCAGTCTTTTTGTCAGGCTCTATCTATAATTAAGCCTGTATATAGACCCATTACTCCTACCTGGAGTTTGAATTTAGTTCTTCGAATTCTTCAAGGGGTTCCGTTTGAACCTCTGCATTCCATGGATATCAAATTGTTATCTTGGAAAGTTCTGTTTTTAGTTGCTATTTCTTCTGCTCGAAGAGTTTCTGAGCTTTTAGCACTACAGTGTGATTCTCCTTATCTCATTTTGCATTCTGATAAGGTGGTTTTACGTACGAAACCTGGATTTCTTCCTAAGGTTGTTTCGAATAAGAATATAAATCAGGAAGCTATTGTTCCTTCATTGTGTCCTAATCCTTCTTCCAAGAAGGAGCGTCTGTTACATAACTTGGACGTGGTCCGTGCCTTAAACTTTTACTTACAGGCAACTAAGGATTTTCGTCAATCATCTTCATTGTTCATTGTTTATTCTGGAAAGTGTAGTTGTCATAAAGCTACGTCTACCTCTCTTTCTTTTTGGCTGAGAAGTATCATCCACCTGACATATGAGACTGCTGGACAGCAGCCTCCTGAAAGAATTACGGCACATTCTACTAGGGCTGTGGCTTCCACATGGGCTTTTAAAAACGATGCATCTGTTGAACAGATTTGTAAGGCTGCGACTTGGTCGTCCCTTCATACTTTTTCCAAATTTTCCAAATTTGATACTTTTGCTTCTTCTGAGGCTATTTTTGGGAGAAAGGTTCTTCAAGCAGTGGTGCCTTCCATTTAGGTTCCTGTCTTGTCCCTCCCTTTCATCTGTGTTTTATTGCTTTGGTATTGGTTTCCCACAAGTAAGGATGAAATCCGTGGACTCGTTATATCTTTGTAAAAGAAAAGTAAATTTATGCTTACCTGATAAATTGATTTCTTTTACGATATGACGAGTCCACGGCCCACCCTGTTCTTTTTAAGACAGTTTTTCTTTATATTTTTTGTAAACTTCAGTCACCTCTGCACCTTTTAGCCTTTCCTTTTCTCTTCCTATACCTTTGGCCGAATGACTGAGGGTGGAGGGGATGGGAGGGGCTATATATACAGCTCTGCTGTGGTGCTCTTTGCCACTTCCTGTTAGCAGGAGGTTAATATCCCACAAGTAAGGATGAAATCCGTGGACTCGTCATATCGTAAAAGAAATCAATTTATCAGGTAAGCATACATTTACTTTTTGCACGATATTCTAATTTTTCGAGTTTCACCTGTATATGATACAGGTGGAGCATAGGGTGTACCAGGCCCCTGAAGCAACAATACTAGTTACTACTGATTATAGGGCCACATGGACCCGGTCTCATTTGACAGAGCATGCTCTTAGTGTATCATTACATTGTATGAGTGTTCTGCTTTTACTGCATATAGCTGTATCAGTTGTGCTAGGTTACAGGAGTACAGATTCACTGTCACCGGATAACAGCACAAGATACTTAAACACTGAGATTGTATTAGTAAATGGTTAGTAATGTGTACTAATAAACTTTACAATATACTGTATTTATTTTACCCTATTTTCCTGTAGATTAACTCTAAATTCTGATGAAATATAAGAGTACAAACTCCAGACTTCACAAACCTAAACCTCCTACATTCTACGCAGCAACGTTTTTAAGGGCCGTAAGAGTGCAATGCGGTTAGAGGCAGCAAGGCAAGCAGAAATACGGTGGTCTCACCAATGTCGCTGACTCGCAGAGACCTGTGCAATTACAGCCCTGTAAGTGGTACAGAGAAGGGTACGTTGGCTGTCTTTATGGGTTTAATACCTGTTTAATTATTATTCATTTATTAAGCCGAATCAGTGCCAAACTAAGAGGGCAGGGTACCCCAGTTTCTTTCTTTAAAGGGACACTAAACCCCAATTTTTTTCTTTTATGATTAAGATAGAGCAGACAATTTTCAGCACCTTTCTAATTTACTCCTGTTATCAAATTTTCTTTGTTCTCTTTGTATCTTTATTTGAAAAGCAGGAATGAAAGTTTAGAAGCCACCTGGGTACTGCTTACTGATTGCTGGCTAAATGTATTCACCAATCAGCAAGCGCTATCCAGGGTGCTGACCAAAAATGGGCCAGCTCCTAAACTTTCATTCCTGCTTTTTCAAATAAAGATACCAAGAAAATGAAGAACAATTGATAATAGGAGTAAATTAGAAAGTTGCTTAAAATTGCCTTCTCTACCTGAATCATGAAAGAAAACATTTAGGTTTAGTATCCCTTTAAAGGGACAGTCAAGTCCAAAAAAAACTTTCATGTTTAAAATAGGGCATGTAATTTTAAATAACTTTCCAATTTACTTTTATCACCAATTTTGCTTTGTTCTCTTGGTATTCTTAGTTGAAAGCTAAACCTAGGAGGTTCATATGCTAATTGAATTCCGCCTCTAATCTAAATGCATTTTGATAGTTTTTTTACCACTAGAGGGCATTAGTTCATGTGTTTCATGTAGATAACATTGAGCTCTTGCACGTGACTTTACCATGGAGACAGCTCTGATTGGCTAAAATGCAAGACTGTCAAAAGCACTGAAATGAGGGGGCAGTCTGCTGAGGCTTGGATACAAGGTAATTACAGAGGTAAAAATTGTATAATTATAACTGTGTTAGTTATGCAAAACTGGGGAATTGCTAATTAAGGGATTATCTATCTTTTAAAGCAACACAAATTCTGGTGTTGACTGTCCCTTTAACTTCAGATGTGCAAACAACAATTCATGCTGAAATATTACATATGTGTATTAGTTTGTGATTGGTTCTCAATGCTCCTTTTGTTCTGGGATGCAGGGACATCCTAACATAAAACAATAAAATGCAGTATTATTCATTACAAAATTCTTCTCAGGTAAGTACATTATTGTGTTGTTTACAGTTTGTGTTTAGTATACCCAGATAGGAATGCAGTGGGAGCTAGCTGAGACTGGTGGCTACACACATGTATTTTTGTCATTGGCTCTCAAGATGTGTTCAGCTAGCTATGAGTAGTGCATGGCTGCTCTTTGCAGGGGTTATATTAACATACACAAACACATTTTAAAATTAATTTTATGCAAGTAAAATGATCATGTACCGTCTGAGTAAATCTAGTCCTACATGTATGTGTAGGGCATTAAATTATGCACTTGAGCTTTGTAACAAATGTACATTCACTGTTGTTTCTGTCTCTGCTTCCTGTAATTTAAAGTTGCAATTTAAGCTCTTTTCCTCAGACATGCTGGAGTGAATATTATGGCATATATCAGTTTCATCACTAATTTGTATACACACTTTTTGCAATATACTATTTAAAGAAGTACTACACTGACTGATCAAACAACTTTTGTGTAAAATGTAGCAGAATTAGGTTTGTGAAGCACAGTAAAGGAAGCAAATAATAACGTTTTTTGCAGTTGTTTTTTTCTATGTATAATTGAACATTTTATAGTAAACTCAACTTAAAGGGACATAAAACTCATATGCTAAATCACTTGAAAGTGATGCAGCATAACTGTAAAAAGCCGACAAGAAAAATATCACCTGAGCATCTCTATGTAAAAAGGGAAGATATTTATTTTACAAAGATATGACGAGTCCATGGATTTCATCCTTACTTGTGGGATATTAACCTCCTTCTAACAGGAAGTGGCAAAGAGCACCAAAGCAGAGCTGTATATATAGCCCCTCCCTTCCCCTCCACCCCCAGTCATTCTCTTTGCCTGTGTTATACTAGGAAGACATGGTAAAGTGAGGTGTTAGTTTTAGTTTCTTCAATCAAGAAGTTTTTTATTTTAAATGGTACCGGTGGGTACTAATTTCCTCAGGGGGATATGGAAGAAGATTTCTGCCCTGAGGTTTGATGATCTTAGCATTTGTAACTAAGATCCACGCTGGTTCCCACAAGACTTCTGAAGGTAACCATGAGACATCTTCAGTGTGGAGACCGGTTTCATGCTACAAGCAGCATTAAGGTATGTGCAGCCTTTTTTTTCTGAGGAGACTTGGTGGATCAGAACTGGCTGGCATTATTTCCCTGTATGGGAATGGGGTAAGCAGTAAAACCTATTTTAATAAGAGGGGTATTACTGGAGTCCCTATATTATATTTATCATTAATTGATATTTGGGCTTTATGTGACATGGGAGACAATGTGATAAACAATGTTTTATGTTTTTTTATTTTTGGCACTTAAAACTTGTTGGTTTTATGTTGGAGGATTGTATTTTGTGTGTACTTTTATTTTGGTGCAAAACCGTATTCCCATGCGGTGTTGTTTGGGCCTACTCCGACTTTTGACCTTAAGGGGCGGAGCTTATTTTCGCACGCTCAGATGCGCACTTCCTTCAGGCTAAGCGGCAGCAAGCAGTAACTAGGTGGCTCCTGGACTGTGTAGCTGGTTTGAAGGGTTGGAAACTTGTTTCGAAGTACCCTGGGGGCAGGTAGGCGCCGCAGCAGAGCTGTGGCGAGGTGCAGAGGGTATTTTTATCTATCTTTTGACTAGATGTTGATATAAGTACCTCTAAAGCCTTATTTCTGCTTTTGCTTCTGGTTGCAGTAATTTTTGGATTAACGAACGATATTAGTTAAATTTGTGATTAATTTAACGTTTTTTGAGCATTTTGGAAAAATTGTTTACTTTTTCTTTTCTTAAAGGCACAGTACACGCTTTTCTTATGTTTATTTTATGCTATAAATAAGTGTTTAAACGACTTTTGTGGTATTACTAGTCTGTTCAATATGTCTGATATTGACGTTTCTCATTGTTCTATGTGTTTGGAAGCCATTGTGCAACCCCCTCTAACATTGTGTAACTTTTGTACTGAAAGGGCCTTACAATGTAAAAAGCATATTTTAAATAAGGAAAGTGTGCCTAAGGATGATTTTCAGTCTGAAGAGAATCAGGATATGCCATCCAATTCTCCCCAAGTGTCACAGCCTTTAACGCCCACACAAGCAACGCCTAGTACTTCTAGTGCGTCTAATTCCTTTACTCTGCATGAGATGGCTGCACTTATGTCAACTACCCTTACAGAGGTATTGTCTAAATTACCAGTGTTGCAGGGTAAACGTAGTAGGTCAAGTATTAATGTAAATACTGAATCCTCTGATGCTTTATTAGCTATTTCCGATGTTCCCTCACAGTGCTCTGAGTTGGGGATCAGGGAATTACTGTCTGAGGGTGAAATTTCTGATTCAGAGAATGTTTTGCCTCATACAGATTCGGATGCTATGTCATTTAAATTTAAGCTTGAACACCTTCGTCTGTTACTTAGGGAGGTTTTAGCGACTCTGGATGATTGTGATCCTATTGTGATTCCACCAGAGAAATTGTGTAAAATGGATAAATATTTGGAAGTTCCTACTTACACTGATGTTTTTCCAGTTCCTAAGAGAATTTCGGAAATTATTGATAAAGAATGGGATAGACCAGGTATACCATTTTCTCGCTCTCCTAATTTTAAGAAAATGTTTCCCATATCAGATACCATTCGGGACTCATGGCAAATGGTCCCTAAGGTAGAGGGAGCTATATCTTTCCTAGCTAAGCGTACTACTATACCCATTGAGGATAGTTGTGCTTTCAAGGACCCTATGGATAAGAAATTAGAGGGTCTACTAAAGAAATTATTTGTTAATCAGGGATTTCTTTTACAACCTATGGCTTGCATTGTTCCAGTAACTACTGCAGCAGCTTTTTGGTTTGAGGCTCTAGAAGAGTCTCTTAAGGTTGAGACTCCATTAGATGATATTTTAGATAGAATTAAGGCTCTTAAGCTAGCTAATTCTTTTATTACTGATGCCGCTTTTCAAATTGCTAAATTAGCGGCAAAAAATGCAGGATTTGCTATTTTAGCACGTAGAGCATTGTGGCTCAAATCTTTGTCTGCTGATGTGTCATCAAAACATAAGCTTTTAGCTATTCCCTTTAAAGGTAAGACCCTTTTTGGGCCAGAATTGAAGGAGATCATTTCTGATATTACAGGAGGTAAAGGCCATGCCCTACCTCAGGATAAGTCGGTTAAAATGAGGGGTAAACAGAATAATTTTCGTTCCTTTCAGAACTTTAAAGGAGGACCCCCCGCTTCTTCTTCTTCCACAAAGCAGGAAGGGAATTTTACCCAATCTAAGTCAGTCTGGAGACCAAATCAGAACTGGAATAAGGGTAAACAATCCAAAAAACCCACTGCTGGTTCTAAGACAGCATGAAGGGATGGCCCCCGATCCGGGACTGGATCTAGTAGGGGGCAGACTCTCTTTCTTTGCTCAGGCTTGGGCAAGAGATGTTCAGGATTCCTGGGCACTAGAAATAGTGACCCACGGTTATCAATTAGAATTCAAGGATTTTCTCCCAAGAGGGAGATTTCATCTTTCAAAATTATCTACAAACCAGATAAAAAAGAGAGGCGTTCTTATGCTGTGTAAAAGACCTTTTTACTATGGGAGTAATCTGTCCGGTTCCAAAATTGGAACAGGGACGGGTTTTACTGAAACCTATTTGTGGTTCCCAAAAAAGAGGGAACGTTCAGACCCATTTTAGACCTCAAGTGTCTAAACAAATTTCTAAGAGTTCCATCATTCAAGATGGAGACAATTCGAACGATTTTGCCAATGATCCAGGAGGGTCAATATATGACTACAGTGGATTTGAAGGATGCTTACCTTCATATTCCAATCCACAAGGATCATCATCGGTTTCTATGGTTTGTTTTCTTGGACAAACATTATCAGTTCATGGCTCTTCCTTTCGAGTTAGCCACAGCACCCAGAATCTTCACGAAGGTTCTAGGGTCTCTTTTGGTGGTTCTCAGACCGCAAAGACGATATTCTGATTCAGGCGTCATCATATCATCTGACAAAATCTCACACGGACACAGTGTTGTCTTTTCTGAGAACTCACGGCTGGAAGGTGAACGTAGAGAAGAGTTCACTTGTCCCACAGACAAGGGTTCCTTTCTTGGGAACTCTGATAGACTCGGTAGCCATGAAAGTATTTCTGACAGAGGTCAGAAAATCAAAGATTCTGAATACTTGCCGAGCACTTCAGTCCATTCCTCGGCCATCAGTGGCTCAATGTATGGAGGTAATTGGATTAATGGTAGCGGCAATGGACATTGTTCCGTTTACTCGCTTTCATCTCAGACCACTGCAACTGTGCATGCTCAGTCAGGGGAATGGGGATTATGCGGATTTATCTCCTCAGATAATTCTGGATCAAGAGACCAGAAACTCTATTCTTTGGTGGTTGTCGCCGGATCATCTGTCCCAGGGGACTTGTTTCCGCAGACCCTCGTGGGTGATAGTGACAACAGATGCCAACCTTCTGGGCTGGGGTGCAGTTTGGAATTCCCTGAAGGCTCAGGGTGTTTGGGCTCAAGTGGAGTCTCTACTTCCAATCAATATTATGGAACTGAGGGCAATATTCAATGCGCTTCAGGCGTGGCCTCAGTTGGCTTCAGCCAAATTCATCAGATTCCAGTCGGACAACGTAACGACTGTGGCATATTTCAATCATCAGGGGGGAACAAGGAGTTCCTTAGCGATGATAGAAGTATCTAAGATAATCAGTTGGGCAGAGGCCCATTCTTGTCATCTGTCAGCGATCAACATCCCAGGGGTAGAGAACTGGGAAGCAGATTTTCTAAGTCGACAGACTTTTCATCCGGGGGAGTGGGAACTTGATCCGGAGGTATTTGCCTCATTGATTCTCAGATGGGGCAGACCGGAATTGGATTTGATGGCATTTCCTCAGAATGCCAAGCTTCCAAGATACGGATCCCGGTCAAGGGATCCTCAGGCCGAACTGATAGATGCCTTGGCAGTGCCTTGGTTGTTCAGCCTAGCTTATGTGTTTCCGCCGTTTCCTCTCCTCCCACGCGTGATTGCTCAAATCAAACAAGAGAGAGCTTCAGTGATCCTGATAGCGCCTGCGTGGCCACGCAGGACTTGGTATGCGGATCTAGTGGACATATCCTCTCTGCCTCCGTGGAAACTTCCATTGAGACAGGACTTTCTCATTCAAGGGCCTTTCCAACATCCAAATCTAATTTCTCTGCAGCTGACTGTGTGGAGATTGAACGCTTGATTTTGTCAAAGCGAGGATTCTCTGATTCAGTCATCAATACTTTGATACAGGCTAGAAAGCCTGTCACTAGAAAAATCTATCATAAGATATGGCGTAAATATCTTTATTGGTGTAAATCCAAGGGTTACTCATGGAGTAAGGTTAGGATTCCTAGGATTCTGTCTTTTCTCCAAGAAGGATTGGAGAAAGGGTTATCAGCGAGTTCCTTAAAGGGACAAATTTCTGCTTTGTCAATTCTGTTTCACAAACGTTTGGCAAATGTACCGGATGTTCAGTCTTTTTGTCAGGCTCTATCTAGAATTAAGCCTGTATTTAGACCTATTACTCCTCCCTGGAGTTTGAATTTAGTTCTTCAAGTTCTTCAAGAGGTTCCGTTTGAACCTATGCATTCCATAGATATTAAACTGTTATCTTGGAAAGTTCTGTTTCTGGTTGCTATTTCTTCTGCTCGAAGAGTTTCTGAGCTTTCAGCGTTGCAGTGTGATTCGCCTTATCTCATTTTTCATTCTGATAAGGTGGTTTTACGTACCAAACCTGGATTTCTTCCTATGGTTGTTTCGAATAAGAATATTAATCAGGATATTGTTGTTCCTTCCTTGTGTCCTAATCCTTCTTCTAAGAAGGAGCATCTGTTACATAATTTGGACGTGGTCGGTGCCTTAAAGTTTTACTTACAGGCAACTAAAGATTTCCGTCAGTCATCTTCATTATTCATTGTTTATTCTGGAAAGCGTAGGTGTCAGAAAGCTACGGCTACCTCTCTTTCTTTTTGGCTGAGAAGTATCATCCGCCTGGCATATGAGACTGCTGGACAGCAGCCTCCTGAAAGAATTACGGCTCATTCTACTAGGGCTGTGGCTTCCACATGGGCTTTTAAAAATGATGCATCTTTTGAACAGATTTGTAAGGCTGCAACTTGGTCGTCCCTTCATACTTTTTCCAAATTTTCCAAATTTGATACTTTTGCTTCTTCTGAGGCTATCTTTGGGAGAAAGGTTCTTCAAGCAGTGGTGCCTTCTGTTTAGGTCTCTGTCTTGTCCCTCCCTTTCATCTGTGTCCTATTGCTTTGGCATTGGTTTCCCACAAGTAAGGATGAAATCCGTGGACTCGTCATATCTTTGTAAAAGAAAACTAAATTTATGCTTACCTGATAAATTACTTTCTTTTACGATATGACGAATCCACGGCCCACCCTGTTATTTTAAAACAGATTTATTTTTATTTTTTTTTAAAACTTCAGTCACCTCTGCACCTTTTTAGCCTTTCCTTTTCTCTTCCTATAACCTTCGGCCAAATGACTGGAGGTGGAGGGGAAGGGAGGGGCTATATATACAGCTCTGCTGTGGTGCTCTTTGCCACTTCCTGTTAGCAGGAGGTTAATATCCCACAAGTAAGGATGAAATCCGTGGACTCGTCATATCGTAAAAGAAAGTAATTTATCAGGTAAGCATAAATTTAGTTTTTTCCTCAAAATGTAATTTGCTCACAAGAGTAAGTGCTGTGTACACATTTATGCTTCAGCTGCTGTCCAGCTGCAAGTTGAAAGAAAAACACAAAAACAATAGCCAATCAGCATCAGCAGTGCTTTACCTTTGCTGTGATCTCATGAGATTTCATAGAACTTACTTAAACAGAAAAGGAAAATAACATGACTGTGCCTGCACATGACATTTGCACACTCCCTTGCAAGTCATGGGACAAGCAGCCTGACTGGCTGCTTAAAGTGTCTTTTCAGTGGGGTGTGAATACTTAGGAAATTTGAGGTAAAATATCTTCCTTTTTACATAGAGATGTTCAAGTGACTTTCAAGTGCTTCAACATTTGGGTATCATGTCCCTTTAAAGTCACCAGTTAACCCTGAACATGCTGCTAAAAATGTCAGTTTTATAGTTTTTAGAGAATTTATTTTATAAGCAGATCTCATATAATGCAGTGATAAATAATTCATGAATATAAAGAGTAATATTTATCAAGCTTCATTCACAGTTTCTGAAAGCTTGTGGTGCAGGCTTGCATGAGTTCTTGCTTCTTATCGGCCACCTCACACTTTAGGGATGACTGATAGGCCGCGGTCTTGCGCCAGAACAGGGGGCATATTTTGAAGAGTGATGCTTCATAGAAAGTGGCTACAGCAGGCAGACAGGTTATCTGCTTGAGAACCTTTCCACCTACAACTTGATACATTTACCTTAAAGGGATATGAACCCCCCCCCCAAAAAAAAAAAAGTATTATTCAGACAGAGCCTACAATTTTAAATAAATAAAAAGTTTCCAATTTACTTTTATGATCAAATTTGTTATGTTCCCATGGTGTTCTTTGTTGAAGAGATACATAGGTTGGTGTCTGGAGCACTACATGGCAGGAAATAGTACTGCAACCTACTGGTCTGATAAATATATAACATTATTGCAAAACTGTTGCCATTTAGTGTTCTAGACAGACTTCTGAGCTTACTTCCATGCTTTTCAACAAAAGATACAAAGAGAACGAAGATAATAGAAGTAAAATAGAAAGTTCTTTAAAATCACATTCTGTATCTGAATCATGAAAAAAAATAACCTTTAATAACCACACATAAAAAAACGTTATTTGCCATTTAGAAACCATCCAAAATGGCTGCTAGCAGTGGAATTCTCTTCCTTTTCCTGCTGAGAGATGTTTGGACATACTACATTATTGATTGTGGAACGATGATGCTTTTTCCCCCTTGAATAAGACCACTATGGAACATGCTCTGGAGATAAGATTTGTAGATTGCTGGAAGCTCTTACCTAATGTTAAAACCTAATGTTAAATATGTTAGTTCTACACCAAACATATTAAACCCCTGGAATTTTATAACTTCCTCCATTTGGATAACTGAGCATTCTTTTTTTACTTATGTTTACTATCTTTTTCGTATATGTCTGAACCTTCTGCAGCTCTCATGAGGAAAACAAGATTATGCATCTCCACTCTAACTAGGTGTCTCCAAGACATTTCTCAAAGTAACAGACGTACCTGAACCTCAAATGTGTAACTCACTAGAGTGTGATATTTAGACATGTGCGTTTCGGTTTTTTTCCGAATCGAAATTCAAATGAATTCGACAAATTCGGAGATTCGAAACAATTTGTATTTCCGAATTACCCTAGCAATGAAACTAAACTAATCCGAATTAGTTCGGATTTATTTGTTACATTGGAATGGCCATGAACTAATCATGATTCAGTATAAAAATTAAATTTATGATCACAATTCAGTATAGAAATTAAATTTAGTGAGATTTAGTGAGATAGAACAGGGAAATAATTCAGTTTGTGTAGCTTGGAACCATCTGAATCAACATAACCCATACCAAACTTCCGAATTTACGAAACGAATACATCCGAATTTATTCAAATCCGAATGAAGCTGAAACAAATACATTCAAATGTATCCAAATTCGAATTGATCTGATACGAAATTTGAAAAAATACGAATCGGTCCGAAATGAACCGGAAATGAATTTTTCCGCTGGGCACATGTCTAGTGATATTGCCGCACATGGCACTATTAAAACATCATTCCTTGACATGCAAGGCAAGATTTCTACTCAGGCAAAGCAGGCAACTTCCTAGGGGTGTTCCCTCAATGAGTTATTTGTTTGGCTGTAATTTTTCCTCCATAATTTTACATTATGTGCTTATCTACTGAAGTTCAACCTTTCCACTATTTCTCGGTAATGTTCTTTATACTCATTTATTTCAGAAAAATAGTATAATTTGTAACATATCAGAAATGTGTGTTATTACTATTAAACCAGGTGTGGTGTGTGTCTGTTTCAGTATGTATTGCATTAGCTTAATAAAATAATAAAAAAAATTGAATGTGGAACTCTCATAAATAAACAGACAGATTCATTATTAATAATTATCTTTTTATTTCTTTTTTTTTATACTTTTTTAAAATTACTATTCAGTGCTTTCCGCTCCTTGGATTTCAAACCAGCTTATAAAAAATGCACATTATTTTTTTTTATTTGTATTTTTTTAAACAATGTTTCAAACCCCTTTATTTCCTCCATTAAATAAATTATCACCTTCTCAAGACACATTAGGCCATCCTTCCTATGTGGAAAGGGCCATACAATAAAGAAAAGAAAACAAAAATAATGTTTTTTTTGATTACTTAGGCTCGGAACGAACATAAATATGCACATATTTTATACCCACACAAATAAAGAATAAATACTTCGAAATAAGTTAAAAACAACAATTCAAATGATCTCGCCAGGTTTTCATATTCTTTTTTTTTTTTAGTTTTTTGTTTACATAAATGTTACTTTTTTGTCCTTTGTCAATTCTTCGCTTTTTATTATTTAGCAAGAGATCCTACAACGTTCTACTAAACACAGCCAGAATAACCACACATAAACTATAACACAAAGATCTAAATGAAATAAGTGGAATGGAAGTATGTTTTTACTCCTTACTAACCACTGTTTGTTTTTAAAGAAACACAAGAAAACCCATTAAATAATATTTTAAAAACACATCAAAAGATATTTTTTGGTGGGGGACAACCAAAAATAAACGAGAAAACGACTTCTAGAACAGACGCTAACTTAAGTAATAAACAACCTATTTTTTCCAACTAATTTCTGCTACACAATAAATGAACGCCAAGCTAATAATCTGGTTTATTATTATTTGCTTCAAATTAAGGCTGAAGTCCCACTTTCCGTGATTCAATAAAGTGATTTCTCCCTTTTCCCTCCTTTTGAAACTCAAGATATGTTTTGAGGAGAGCCAACTCAAGGCTATCTGGTCGTAGAAGTGAAATTCCTTTTTTGAGGCTCCCTGGTTCAGATAAACCAATATTCAATTTACAAAAAGTATATATTGGTATCCATATAAAAAGCAGTCCCAGAATCCTTTGAGCAAAAGGCAATGAAATCACCCTGAAATTAGTCAGTCTGTAAAGATGACCTTGCCATTATTTTAAAATGCTTTGCAAAAAGGCTCATATTGTCCATCAAATAAACCTTACATAGTCCAACTAATTCTTGGAATCTTTTGAGTAATAGCCCATAACATCTTTAAGAGATCAGCCAATCAGAACCCATAGTTTCCACACAATTTGGTAATCCTTTCAGTGATTGGCTATAACACAGTGATAAACTTGATCACACTCTTATATTTCCTCCATCCAAATAATTGATGCTCTAAAGTTGTTCACTCTACCAATGCCAAGAGCTAGCCCATATCTATATGAAAAAAATCATTTTGTATCCAATATATACAATTATTACTCATTTAGGAATTTTTACATTGAAACAGTTTCAAAATTACAATTTTCTGGTATCCCTCAAAAATATATATATATCTATATTTTTAAATTGGAAGATTTAATTGTGAATTTATTTGGAGGCAAATGTCCCGGATAAGTGGGGCTGGAGCTATAACTGTCACATTTCGATCCAGTCCCAGAAATGTTTCAACCTAAAAACCTGGCACAAAATTCATTAACAATATTAATAAAAATACATGTTTCTATGTTTTCCCCCTGGGCTCTTATTTCATGGTATCAGGGGTCCTCTGAAGTGTAACAAGATATGGAGAATTACTTTGATCACAATTGAATTAAATTAAGCTAAAAAAAAATCAAACAATGTATGACATAATTAATTCAATCTTGTTGAAAGAGTGATGGCAGGGAATGAATTAATCTTATTCAATTGTTTTCTTATTTTTAAAAATAAAACCAATAATATAAAAACAATGTTTTTTCTGGGAACCCACATTATAGGATTTAAAGAAGAATTATGTCTACATTTGGGACAGGTTTGAAAGGTTTTAATTCCTCACAGGATTTTTTTTCCTTTTTTATAAAAATAGATAATTTTTTTCTCTCTTTCTTTTACTTCTGCGCCTGTCTCTTTTTTTCTTCGTTTATTATCTTTGTTTTCGAGGAAGAGAGGAGGATGGGAAGAAGGGTTCTACTGAAAGCAAAAGCAGTGGAGGTGTTAGGGGATCCATGCTTTGTGATGGGCAGAGTTAACCAGTTCACCTTTAGAGAGTGAAATTAGCAGAGATGATCATCAAGCTCTGTCTTCTATTCCAAATATAGAGGTCCCATGGGAAATATGATTTTTTTTCTATATTATTATCATGCTTGCCTCCACATTTCTGCGTCCAGCCCTACAGATACCAGGTTCTATATCCCAAGTCATCCCTACAGATGCCATGCTGTGTATTAGTGCCCTAGAGATTCCAGCCCAGGAATCACTTTTGTTCCTCTGCCTCTACCAACACACTATTTCATGTATCCACTATTCTTTCCTCCACCTATCTGCACCCTCTCTTCTTCCTCCCCTCTCTTCCCCACCCCCGACTCTCTTTCATATCTTTCATTTTCATGCTTTGTGCTGTTTACTGGTCTTGAATGACACCTGCAAGACCCTGTCCCCGAGTCGGTATCCATTCAGGCTTGCTATAGCCATGGCGGCCTCATCGTAGTTTGTCATGGTTACGAATCCAAAACCTTTGCACTTGTTGGTGGTGAAGTCCCGGATCACCTTGACGTTCGTCACTGCACCAAATGGGCCAAAAAGCTGCCACAGTACACTTTCATCTGCTTCTGGTGACAGGTTGTACACGAAGATGCACCAGCCAGCGGAGGTTGGACCAGTCAGGCTGACACCGGCAAGATTGGTAACACTATCTATGGTGATGGGCGAGAACCTGGGGAGGAAGGAAAGCGGACTACATTGGGTGTAAGGAATAGATCTGTTTGAGTGGAAATAAGGAGAGGAAGTTGGGTGATTGAGAAGAAATAAGTAGACTGAATAAAAAGAATGATACCAGAAAATGAAATTTACTAAATTTACATGAGGGGAATCAAATGAAAACATTGGTTAAGGGGAACAAAAAAATAAGATGCAGAAGTTAGGATATGACTAATGAACAGATGTAGGAGGGAGAGGGATCACTGTAAGCTTTGAGGCGAGAGTGTAAGGAATGTGAAGAGGATGGTAAAAGGAGAATTAAAGAAGTATCTGTAACTGGTTAGAAGCAGAACTTATAAAAAGATAGGATACAAGGAAGGAAGAAATACTACACACTAGCAGAAAATAAAAAGATTGAAAAAGGAGGAAATATTTAGGTATAAAGATGAGAGAGAAAAGAAAACTAAAAATCTTCAAATTGCTGGATATCAAATGTGGAAAGACAACCTAGCGCAATGAGAAAGGCATAGGGGTAGAGGAAATGATGGATTCTACGAAAATGTTCTGATTTTAGCTCAAATTTTGGCAGAAAAGTCAAGAAATGCCCAGCAGACTTAATCCCTGCTCAAGTGAGAGTTATATATTACCACCATTTTACCCTGATTTGCTACATGTATACCCCAATCATAAAGGTGGTTTATATATAATGCAATTTCGGATCATGTTTTGGATTCCGGCAATTCCCACTGGTTGTCACTGACACACCCAGCTACCCAATGACAAACTTTTTAAAACAAAGCACTTACAGACACAGTGTGTGTGATTGTGTAACATATAATCTGGGTTTGGTGGGTTCCCTATCCCTTGCCATACAAGCCACAATATGATTATTTCCCATTGCACATACAAAATGGTATCTGCCCTGTACATAAGACATTAAACACATCACTGGCACTGCATGTCTGCTACTGACTATTTAATCTATAAAGCACACACCAAATTACCCTTAAAATGACACACAGGTTGGGTTACTTTGTATACAACACAACACAACTATAAGCACCACGGACACAGCAAAATGTAATGGCCAAGTAGACAAAAAAAAAATGTAAAGAAAGACTGAATCCAAAAAAATAGAGTTTAAAATAAATAATAATTCTCAGAGTAGGCAGCAGTAGCACAAAATTAAAATATTAGCAATGGATCTAAACGGGAAGACAACTGCGGTTTAATGTCCAGAGGGAAAAATGCTCCAGTTGTGTCAGTAGTAATATATCATCAATGTAATATATATGTTGCACACTCATCACTCTATATTGATGATGAGTATCTATGCTCTTATAGTGAACATGCTGCCTAGTATAAATGATGATCAGTATCCATGCCTTTATACTGAACATGCTACTCTCTATAATGATACTGAGTATCTATACCCTAATAATGAGCACATACCCTTCATGATAAGGATGAATTCAAAGCTGAACTGTTTAATAACTAGTATCTATATGCTATTAAAAAAACATATATACTACAGAATAATGCTAAGTTTAAATACAAATCTAACAAAAAGGCTGTGCAAAGTAATTATGTAAATAAAATAGATATATCAACAATAGTTGTTTTAATATAATAAGGAATAAAAGTGTTGATGCTGCTCACTATCGCTATATATCCCAACCTGTCCATTAAACCGCAGTGTCTATAAACTAAAGACAATGCAAGGGGAGGAGGAAGGGCTCTTATTTACCTCTTGACGCCATACGCCATGTTTATTAAAGAGTCCAGCCTGCGAGAAAAGGGACAGGAGAGGGATTGGAGTGTTAGTAATGGAGCAGGAATAGTAGAGGGCCCCATAGCTGCTCAGTCTGCTGAAGAAGGAAATACTTGGAGGGGGCATTTCTATCAATTAAACTGAGTACCAACACATTTTGTAATAAAATCTCCCCAAGTGTCTGTTTTTTCTTCTTATCTACACTTAATTCCTCAGATTTCTATTAAAAAAAATCTTCAAAAAAATCTGAAAAGATAAAAAAATATGTTCGCAGAACCCACAACACGGGCTGACAGGAAGAAACAGGCAGTACATATATACACAGATAGAATCAATATATACAAAAAAACATGCAAACTAAAATCTAATATTCCTTGTTTGGGCATTTCGACTTGATAGAGTTTTGTAGGATCTACATTTTTTAGGGGTTTAGCACAAAAAAAGATTAGTCTGATTTAATTCATTAACTAACTTGCACAAGCAGGGCACTATGACAATTTGAGAGAAGTTATTACATACTACACAAGATGCACAGAATAACTAAACACCACATTCAGTTCCTTTGTGTACAATTCCTCAATGAATCTAACTCAAAGAACAGCGTTCAACATCATTATGGAATGCACAACTCAGTTTGGTGTAGCACCAATCTAAAGACACCAGTACATATTATGGTGCAAAATAATCACCAAATATTTATGTCACAATCTTGATAAGCTCAAAAACAGTCATTAGAAAAAAAAAGATAAAAAATGCTTTGGGCTGGGTTTTAGACAACATCAAGCTTATTTAATACATTAAATCAGGGTTCTTCAAACCACAGGTTGGGACCCATTACTGGGTCTCAACACTATGTTTACTACTGGGTCACAACTTGTGTGTGTGTTGCAGGAGAGTGTGTGGTGTGTGTGTCTATGATGTAGGAGAATGTGTGCAATATGTGTGTGTTATATGAGAGTGTGTGGTGTGTGTGTGTTATATGAGAGTGTGTGTGGTGTGTGTGTTTGTTGTATGACAGTGTGTGTGTTATATCAGAGTGTGTGTGTTGTATGAGTGTGTGTGGTGTGTGTTTGCTGTATGACAGTGTTTGTGTGGTGTTTGTGTGTGTTTTGTATAACAGTGTGTGTGGTGTGTGTTTGTAGTATGACAGTGTGTGTGTTTTGTATAACAGTGTGTGTGGTGTGTGTTTGTAGTATGACAGTGTGTGTGTGGTGTTTGTGTGTGTTTTGTATGACAGTGTGTGTGGTGTGTGTTTGTAGTATGACAGTGTGTGTGTGGTGTTTGTGTGTGTTTTGTATGACAGTGTGTGTGGTGTGTGTGTTTGCTGTTTGACAGTGTATGTGTTTTGTATGACATGGTGTGTGTGTTTGTTGTTTGACAGTGTATGTGTTTTGTATGAGAGTGTGTGGGTGTTATTACTTTTTACAACACTCATACAGGCCCATTTATCAAGCTCCGTAAGGAGCTTGAAGGGCCGTGTTTCTGGCGAGTCTTCAGACTCGCCAGAAACACAACTTATGAAGCAGCGGTCTATGGACCGCTGCTCCATAACCCTGTCCGCCTGCTCAGAGCAGGCGGACAGGAATCGCCGGAAATCAACCCGATCGAATACGATCGGGTTGATTGACACCCCCCTGCTGGCAGCCGATTGGCCGCGAGTCAGCAGGGGGCGGCGTTGCACCAGCAGCTCTTGTGAGCTGCTGGTGCAATGTTAAATGCGGAGAGCGTATTTCTCTCCGCATTTAGCGAGGTCTTGCGGACCTGATCCGCACTGTCGGATCAGGTCCGCAAGCCCTTTGATAAATGGGCCTGTAAATGTTTGACTACAATCAGGAATAAAGTATGCACACATTTTAGTGAAAAATTACAGTTCTCTTGTATAACTTTAGAAATGTTTTAGACCATCAAGCATAAAAATAGGGTCTTGAAGGTATGTGGTATCATGGCACTGGGTCTTGGGGAAAAAAAGCTTGAAGAACCCTGCATTAAATAAACTTGATGTTGTCTAAATCCTTGTCTCTTTGGATTATATGTATGATTATTATGATATGATGAATAATATATATATATTAAATAATATAGCTATATTTATTTAGAACAGGGCAAAGATGCTGTGTTTCTCCTTACCCGGGCATGCCAGGAACAAAGATAGCAGGTTATGAATGTGCATAGGGTGATAACATAATAGTCATGAGGAAGCATAACCTAAGTATGTGCAGATTTACTGGCACAGATTCACAGTGTTAAAGGGACATGAAACCACATTTTTTTCGTTCATGATTTAGAAGGAGCATGCAATTTTAAACATCTTCCCAATTTACTTTTATTATCTGATTGCTTCCTTCTCTTGATATTCTATGTTGAAAAGCATATCTAAATAGGCTCTATGGCTTCGCATAGATGCCTCATGTGATTGGCTCACCCTTGTGCATTTCTATTTCTTCAACAAAGTATATCTAAAGAATAAAGCAAATTAGATAATAGAAGTAAATTTGAATGTTATTTAAAATTGTATTATCTATCTGAATCAGGAAAGAAAATGTTGGGGTTTCATGTCCCTTTAACTTAAAAGCGTAAGTTAGGGATGAGCCTTCACCTGGATGTTGGGCAGAGTAAAAAATAGGCAGTGAATGGGGGGAATTGTCATTAAATGCCCAGAGTGATACCTGTAGTGGGTAATCATAAAAAGTGGACAAGCACAAAGTGAGCACTGCAATAAGACCTTATCTGAGAAGTTTTAAATTGCAAATAGTTTAATCTATATAAAAATGTGAGCATGTTGGATAGGGTTTGGTAGTATTATGGCATGAGATCTAAAGCTGATGGCAACACAGATGGTCATTGCATGTGTATGGTACAGATGGTATAGACTGGCATTACAAGACGTGCCATGACTTGGCACTAGACAGAACAAGATGTGGGCTGGACTGGCAATATGAGGATGTAATCTGTAGATCTGAGGTTGTCTGCAATCAGTGGATAGGTAATATTCTAGCAAACATCGATGTGTCCGTTTCCAGAAGATACAAATATTTATAATAGAATTGATTTTTTCCGGGGGAGGAACAAATGAGAAGTGAAATCCCCAAAAATTGGAGTATTGAACAAATGACTGATGTCTAAAGTTCAACATCACAAAGTGCAAACTTATGCATTTAGAAAATAAAAATCTAAAGGTTAATTTCAAGCTCAATGACATTTTAGTGATTGTTACCAAAGTGTAACAGAGGCTTGGGAATTATTAATTCAGATTATTTGAAATTTGGTAAACAATATAGTATTACAACTACAGTGGAATGCTTGTTGTATTGATAAAGGTATTTACAGCAGAAATAGTAAGATTCTTATGCCACTTTACAGACCACTACATAGGCCTCATCATTTGTCTCCAGACAAATTTATATAAACTAATCTGTTCAAAGGAGGGCTACTAAAATGGTACACAGTCCAACAAAATTAAACTTTCAAAGAAAGACTCAATAAGTATAGATTAGAGAAGAAAAGGGCAAGAGGTGATATGACAGAAACGTTTAAGTATATTAATGGGTTTAGTAGGGTTTAATAAAGCTGAGGCTGAAAGCATTTAAAGAGCAACACCAGAACAAGGGTTCATGATCTCAAGTAAAAGGATAGTAGGTTCAGGAGTAATATGAAGAAGCAGTTCTTCACAGAAAGGGGCGGTTGATTTATGGAATAAACTTTTATTAGAGGTGGTAAAGTCAAATACTGTGCGGCATTTCAAGAATGTCTGGGATAAGCATAAGTCTATCCTACGAACTGATTAATCTTATACTTATAGGAAATATGGGCAGACTTGTTGGGCCTATGATTTATATCTGCCATTAAAATCAGTGTTTGTATATAACAAATATTATACTTAAATGGAAAGTCTAATCAAAATAAAACCTTCATAATTCAGATAGGGCATGTGAATTTAAACTTTCCAATTTACTTTTCTCATCAAATTTCCTTTGTTCTCTTGGTATTCTTTGTTGAAAGCTAAACCTAGGTAGGCTCATAAACTGATTTCTAAGCCATTGAATCGCCTCTTATCCCAGTGCATTTTTACAGTTTTTCACAGTTAGACACTGATAGTTCATGTGTATCATATAGATAACATGGTGCTCACTCACGTGGAGTCAGCACTGATTGGCTAAAATGCAAGTCTGTCAAAAGAACTGAGATAAGGGGGCAGGCTGCAGAGGCTTAGATACAAGGTAATCACAGAGGTAAAAAGTGTATTAATATAACAGTGTTGGTTATGCAAAACTGGGGAATGGGTAATAAAGGCATTATGTATCTTTTTAAACAATACAAATGTTCAAGTAGACTGTTTCTTTAAAAGCATTAGGGCCAATAACAGGCACTAAATGTCTTTATGCTGGAGCATTGGTCAGCACTAAGTGACTGGGCATTTCTTCCTAAGGTATGCAAACTCTTGCCAAATAGCACGGTTTTACTACTGGTGCTGGCTGTGTCTGATAGAGAATGTGTATTACAGGTGACACACAATTGGGCAACTAGTAAAAGTGCCTAAAATGCACTGTGAATGTCAAGGCTTGAGCTGTAAAATAGTAAAAAGAGGCAATTAAACTAATGTATAAGGTGGACAAAATGAGAATGAGCTGTGAATGACACCAAACAAGAGAGCATTAGGTAGCGTGGGTGACTATTAGAGGGCAGAATAGGTTGGAAAGTGAACACAATATTGGCACTGGCATGAAATGAGTATATGACATGTTCAGAAAGATGGTAAAAAGGATACTCACCTGAACCTCTGTGTCTGATGGTGCAGGGGCCCAGTGTACCTCCGGGCAGTGGTCTGGTACAGATGTGTGAGCAGCGCCTGGCCTGTTTTCTGACTGGGATTATTGGCAAATTTTACTGTGATTGGTTCACTGGCACCAAGTGGCTTCTGTCCATTTAAACCCTTGATGGCCTCTTCTGCTTCTATCCTCTTATCAAACCGTATGAAACCTACACCCCGGGAAACACCTACAGGGAATAGGTAAGTCACACTCAGGACAAGAAAGGTACAATACTATATCTGACATGGTTTTTCTTTTTTTGCACCATCTGGTATTAGGATAAGTTGAAACTAGTGCATAAAATCCATACAACCAATGCTGTTTTTTAGTTTTTGCCTATACTATATGATCCTCTTTCTTGCATTTTATTACAGTTCAACCTGCTCTTCTTGTTTAAAGAGACAGCAAAGTCCAAATTAAACTTTCATAATTCAGATAGGGCGTGCGATTTTAAACAACTTTCCAATTTACTTTTATCATCAAATTTGCTTGGTCTTTTTGTATTCTTAATTGAAAGCTAAACCTCTGTAGGCTTTTATGCTAATTTCTAAGCCCTTGAAGACTGCCTCTTCTCTGCATGCATTTAACATTTTTTACAGCTAGATGGTGTTAGTTCATGTGTGCCTTATAGATAACATTTTGCTCATGCCCGTGAAGTTATTTATTAGTCAGCAATGATTGGCTAAAATGTAAGTCTGTCAAAAGAACTGAAATAAGGGACAGTCTGCAGAGGCTTGGATACAAGGTAATTACAGAGGTAAAAGGTATATTAATATAACTGTGTTGGTTATGCAAAACCGGGGATTGGCAATTAAAGGGATTATCTATCTTTTTAAACAATACATTTTTTGGTGTTAACTGTCCTTTTAAGTAAAAGGAGTTTCACTTTGGCAATGATCACATAGTGGTCTAAATTTATTAAGGTTCTCTTCAGCTACAATGTTTTCCTACTGAAAGCATAGGGTAGTCTTTCAAACATTAGTTAAACAGATCCATAAGTTAACATAGGAGTTGAAGAGAGTTTTACTGCAGGAGCAATAAGGCACTCAGGAGCTGAGATACTGTAATAAGATGTTGCCGGGGCAATTAGGAACTTGGGATATGGGATACTGCAGCAGAACAATAGTAAAATTATAGTTACATTTTGTTGTATTTACCTGTGACCTGATCCACCAGGATACGTGAGGTGATGATTCGGCCATACTGAGAGAACAACTGCTCCATTTCTTTCTGGTTCATTGTTTTTGGGAGACTGCTAACGTATAGGTTTGCATCACGTATGGAGGCTGAACTTGGTCGAGCGTAGGATACCTGTTCAGAAGACACATTATCACTGAATGTAAGAATAATATATATAATTATAATAAAATAATACATCAGTCCACCCCACATATATGTGCTGTATCTCTGAAACGTGTAATTTCTACATCAATAAAGTACATGCATAGTATAGGCAATTAGCCATTTATGTAACATAAAGATCAAAATGGTATTACAACAGGATAGCGATCTTTAAAAATAATTTTGGAAATCTTGTGCAAAGTATCCTGTGAAGTGTTCTCTGATATTCTGGAATAGGGTATCTCACGAGAAAAAACCCTGAATTTTAAAATAGTTTCTAACACCTCATTAACCAGTGACAAAATGTCTTTGGAATATTGGAATACGCCCCAAATGTGTAATCTAATTTTGGCTGGTGTGTTTAGTAGCAGAGTCATACTGGAAGGGGTGTTCTGTAGCCAGGGTAGTGTGTGATGTAGGTGGGGTAATGTAGTTTGGGGGTATAACTGGCAGTTTGTAGTTTCACTAAGAGAATCCAGGGCATTTATAAGCCAACTACAGGAGGCACAAGCCAAACATGACAAACTCGCAAGATGGGGGAAGTTCTTCCAACGTGCCAGATTTTATGGATGTCTGTAATAAACAGTTGCTCAGTAATTATCAAATTGGACCATATGTGTAAGATATGCCCCCATTGTGTAATGGTACTACCTAATAAATTAAGTGTTGAAATAGCAGTGTGATAATGCTAACCCCAATTGCTTGAATTTGAAGTGTCCAGTGGTGTTGCTGTGCTGTGTGGTGTTACTTGGGGCTATAGCCCTAATCCAGGCTGCAAAGTCCCAAATAATCACAAGGGCAATAACATCTAATGACCCTTAGGGGCAGATTTATCAACCAGTCAATCGCCCCCAATGCATCTGTTTCCACACGAGCGTTCAGGCTCGCCGGAAACAGGAGTTAATAAGCAACAGTTTTAAGACCGCTGCTCCTTAACTCGTCGGATACGATCGGGTTGATGGACACCCCCTGCTAGCGACCAACTGGCCATAAACCTGCAGGGGGCGGCATTGCACAAGCATTTCACTAGAATGATTGTGCAATGATAAATGGCGACAGCGTACACTGTCTGCATTTATCGATGTGCAGGGGACATGATCATCAGACATCGCCGCAATTCAACCAGATCGAATATGATCGGGTTGATTGACACCCCCTGCTAGCGGCCAATTGGACGCGAATTTTCATGTTTTCGTGTTATGCTTTGTTGAAAAGCAGGGACGTAAATTCAGGAGTGTGCACGTGTCTGCAGTATATGGCAAAAGTTTTGCAACAATGTTGTACATTAGCACTAGGCAGGTGCACGCTACCTACCTCTTCAACAACAAAAAATAGCATGAGAACGAAGCACATTTGATAATGGAAGTAAATTAGAAACTTTTTTTAAATTGTATTTTCTATCTGAATAATGAAAGAAAAAAAATAGGTTTCATGTCCCTTTAACTGTGTGAACTAAGCATGTGGGAAAACCTAGTTATTGAAAAATGCTAATTATCTTATAGGTTTTTGCAGTGCAAAGAGAAAAGAAAAAAACACGTGAACACTTTTTTGTTTATTAAAAAAAAATAAAAAGATGATTGGAATGGAAAACCCATGAAAGCCACCTTGCATATTATTTCAAACAGACTGGAATGGACCCCAGAGAATCAAGAAAATGGAGAGATATAATCAGGTAGCCTGCTCTAGGGAAACCCACCTGTTTCTATCAGCCTTATCATATGTTAACCTTAAGGAGTGATATAAAACAATGCAGAAGAATAATTTCAGTGGAAACCCCATAGAATAGCATGATATTTTCCCAGTAATATAATAATACCAAAACCTGTAGTGGTGAAGGGGTTTAACATCATTATATCTCAGGGGACAGATTGTTTATCATACCCAGCACCTCTGTTGCCGCAGAAACGCACAGTCCCTCAAGGGATTCTCCCATGAGCCTCTGCAGCGTCAACACTTGTTGTTAATAGAGCAGATGGAGTTTGATGTAACACAAATGGACCCAATAAACATAAGACCCTAAGAAATAATAACAACTTTTTCATATAATGTTCTTTGTTGTCCCAAGTGCATCCTCTGTGAATCAGGGGTCTTTAATTAAATTATTAGCACTAATAACGTTGTGTTTCCTCTTAATTCTGAGGTCAGATATATGTAATCTCATTAGATCACTTTACTTCTGTGTGGACTGACTTTTAACCTATTGAATGCACTGAAACTACTAGTTTGTGTTGCTTCCGTGTAATACTGACTCTTTAACTCTTCCTTGTTTAAATCAGATTTGGTATTTATTAAATCAGCAGCTGCCTCCCAATCAAGTTACATCTCCCCCCCCCTTGCATTCTCCAGGGGAAATACCCCATAATTAGCCAGAGAGAGGACAGATGGCTGAGTGCTTTTGTCTCTACCCTGCCCCCTTCACTCTGTTCATCTCCTCCCTCCTCCCCAAAGGCCATATATTTGAATGACAAAAGGACTTTTTATAAAATATGTCTCCTTTATTCTGACCTGCTGCCTGTACTATATGCTTTGACCTAAAGCTGGGGTATGTGAGGTGGATGGAGGGCATCTGTCAACAAAGCTTTATAGTGACACGGAGGAAAGAATTTGGTTTCTCAATTAGAGGGCATGCAATCTGTTACAGCCATATTCCACATTATTACATAATGCTGCAGATTTATTATCAAGGTTTAGATACTCACTCATTATTATTATATAGAGCAGCATGTTCTTTCTAAAGGTACACAATAAACTATATGGTTGGGTATAATTCATTAAGAGAGATCACATATGCTATTGTATGCAGCTGATTTAAGGAAGTTCATTCATGTACATTCTTTGTACAGAAAAACACAGAAACTGATTAATTGTGCATAGAGTGTTCTTGATATATATAGTCAGCATTAAAATAAAGTAGGGTGTTTTTTTACAATTATTACGCACTGCAGCATGTTTATTATCACACATACCCATTATTGTTTTATAATGTATTGTGTTCACTATTAATGCAAATAATCAACATCTTTATACAGTGTAGAATATTCACTAGTTGCGTTTAGATATTCAGAATTATTATACATTGCAGTATATTTTATCATAAGTGCATAGGTACTTAATACTATTATATAGTCTAGAGCAGTGTTTCCCAACCGCAATCCTCAAGTACCCCCAACAGTCCTGGTTTTCATTATAGCTGAACCAGTGCACAGGTGAAGTAATCAGCTGATCAGTAACCAACCTGCTCTTATCCATCAGCTGATTATTTCACCTGTGCTCTAGTTCAGCTATAATGAAAACCAGGACTGTTGGGGGTACTTGAGGACCGCGGTTGGGAAACACTTGTCTAGACCATGGTTTTCTAGCCTTTATAAGCATGCCTAATAGATTAGGTAGCTGTTAAATAAACCATCAAGTTCATAAAAGAGATCCTCCACTAACATATATTTTTAAAAAATATATAAAGGGATTTAACTTGGGCACCCCCCTTTCTGCTGTCTACATCTCTCCTCCTATTTACATGTCGGGGAGTTGAGTAGTTTGTATAGATGCTCCAACCACACCAAACACAGTGACCAGACAGAAAAGTAGACAGGTTTACTTGTTGGTGCCTTACACAGAAATCAACATCTTCTTGCTCAAAAATGTTTATGCACTACCTTATATTATGTAACAGTGGGGAAGTTGGCTAACATTTACAACAGACACTATTTGATTACCTAGGGTATAGTTAATATTAATAAATATTAATGTGAATTTACTATGATGTTTCCAGTAAAGTATATAGATGACCAGCATTCATTGCCGTTTTACATCATCTTTTCTAGGACGCCCCTCCTGCCCTTGGTGGAATTTACCTTACTGAGAATCAAACCCATTTTTATAACTATATTCTACAACAGAATGTGTTCCACGTCCTACTGCTCACACGGGAACTCCTTTCCCTTTATACTGCATTTTCTTTTTCAGCAATACTAATTTACTTCTACTATATCTGATGGTCACGTCAGCATACAACTCTAATACTCTAATGTTTGACATTATACAGGGAGTGCAGAATTATTAGGCGAATTAGTATTTTGACCACATCATCCTCTTTATGCATGTTGTCTTACTCCAAGCTGTATAGGCTCGAAAGCCTACTACCAATTAAGCATATTAGGTGATGTGCATCTCTGTAATGAGAAGGGGTGTGGTCTAATGACATCAACACCCTATATCAGGTGTGCATAATTATTAGGAAACTTCCTTTCCTTTGGCAAAATGGATCAAAAGGACTTGACAGGCTCAGAAAAGTCAAAAATAGTGAGATATCTTGCAGAGGGTTGCAGCACTCTTAAAATTGCAAAGCTTCTGAAGCGTGATCATCGAACAATCAAGCGTTTCATTCAAAATAGTCAACAGGGTCGCAAGAAGCGTGTGGAAAAACCAAGGCACAAAATAACTGCCCATGAACTGAGAAAAGTCAAGCGTGCAGCTGCCAAGATGCCACTTGCCACCAGTTTGGCCATATTTCAGAGCTGCAACATCACTGGAGTGCCCAAAAGCACAAGGTGTGCAATACTCAGAGACATGGCCAAGGTAAGAAAGGCTGAAAGACGACCACCACTGAACAAGACACACAAGCTGAAATGTCAAGACTGGGCCAAGAAATATCTCAAGACTGATTTTTCTAAGGTTTTATGGACTGATGAAATGAGAGTGAGTCTTGATGGGCCAGATGGATGGGCCCGTGGCTGGATTGGTAAAGGGCAGAGTGCTCCAGTCCGACTCAGACGCCAGCAAGGTGCCGGTGGAGTACTGGTTTGGGCTGGTATCATCAAAGATGAGCTTGTGGGGGCTTTTCGGGTTGAGGATGGAGTCAAGCTCAACTCCCAGTCCTACTGCCAGTTTCTGGAAGACACCTTCTTCAAGCAGTGGTACAGGAAGAAGTCTGCATCCTTCAAGAAAAACATGATTTTCATGCAGGACAATGCTCCATCACACGCGTCCAATTACTCCACAGCGTGGCTGGCAAGAAAGGGTATAAAAGAAGAAAATCTAATGACATGGCCTCCTTGTTCACCTGATCTGAACCCCATTGAGAATCTGTGGTCCATCATCAAATGTGAGATTTACAAGGAGGGAAAACAGTACACCTCTCTGAACAGTGTCTGGGAGGCTGTGGTTGCTGCTGCACGCAATGTTGATGGTGAACAGATCAAAACACTGACAGAATCCATGGATGGCAGGCTTTTGAGTGTCCTTGCAAAGAAAGGTGGCTATATTGGTCACTGATTTGTTTTTGTTTTGTTTTTGAATGTCAGAAATGTATATTTGTGAATGTTGAGATGTTATATTGGTTTCACTGGTAAAAATAAATAATTGAAATGGGTATATATTTGTTTTTTGTTAAGTTGCCTAATAATTATGCACAGTAATAGTCACCTGCACACACAGATATCCCCCTAAAATAGCTATAACTAAAAACAAACTAAAAACTACTTCCAAAACTATTCAGCTTTGATATTAATGAGTTTTTTGGGTTCATTGAGAACATGGTTGTTGTTCAATAATAACATTAATCCTCAAAAATACAAATTGCCTAATAATTCTGCACTCCCTGTATTTTAGTATTGAGCATATGGTAATTTATTATGCCATCCCACGTCCCCTGCCATGTAACCTGTAAAGTTTTTTTTGTTTTGTTGTTTGTTAAAGACAAATTATGGAATAAAAAAATACTATGTAAAATGGATAGAATTCTCACCTTGATAGTCTTAGTCTGAAGTTTCAGCCCATTTAGGGTGTTTATGGCTTTATCCGCATCGTTTGGGTCTACATAATTAACAAATCCATATCCCAGACTCTGACCTGGAGGAGCGAGAGGAGTATAAGTACCAATGTTGGTTATATCTGAGGAGAGAGAGGTGGAGTGAGAGAGGGAAAGCGTGAGAGAAGATGAAAGGGAGAAAGTGAATGAGAAGAGAGAAAGGAAGAGTAGGGTTGAAGAGAGAATAAAATAATTGAACAGAGAAAACTTGCAACTCCCCTCTCTTGCTCCCTTATTTCACTCTCTCTTTGCTTATCTCTCCCCTTCTCTATTATTGCAGGGTATTAAATAGGCCCCAATACCTGTGATTTTGTCCCTGACCAGCTTGCAAGACTCAATATCTCCAATGCTGCCAAACAGGCTCTTAAATTCTTCCTGGGTCATGTTCTGAGGCAGATAGTTGACAATCAAATTTGTTTTGCTGTCATCAGCTGCACCATTGGTGCCATTAAGGATTCCTATGCTGCCTGGCCCATTACTTGCTTGGGTCTCCATGGTGCTGATTATCTGCTAGAGAGAAGAGGAAAGGAAAGAAAAAAGGAAAGTCAAGGCTTATTCTTATGTCAGGTATACATCAGGGATACTTCTATTATTAAAACTGTGATCTAATCCATGTTCCTAGAACTGCACTATGTCATCCAAAAATGTCTAATCACTAGAATGATGTCATGAGTAAATCTATAGCAAAAAAATATGATGTGATGCATATAACTATTGAGGTCATTCACATTCTTATAATTAACCATGTAATGTAATTTAATGATCATATGTAACCATAATAATGGATTTTTCTACAAATAAGAGAATGATATAATTCCTGCCTATAAAACCAACATGATGTCATGCCTATTTCTGAAAACATTTGCTCACATTTAGTATGATGAACACTAACTATAGCATAAAAAGATCATTCAAATATTTATACTATTTTTCTTTAATGTGCCCATCTTTAGAATTTCATATTTGTTCATTAGTAAGACAAAAAGTTATAGTAAACTAAAAATAAATAAATACATATTACAGAAGGTCATCAGTTGCTAAGAAAGTTACTTATATATTCATTGTTACACAAGACAATAGCCTAATTTCTTACTCGTCTTCTGGATCTTTTTATTAGTTAAAGAACTAAGGAAACAGTTATTTATGAATACTCATACATATCCAGGTTTATGTATTGTTTAAGAAAACACAACAAACATATTATGTGCAAATAGGCTCATTTGATCAAATATTCTTGTTGAAACATGGTTGGGGAAAGGGATGTAGGAAGGCAGACCATCAATTAAAAAGACAGTCAAATTTAAATTTTATGATTCAGATAGAGCCCACATTTTTTTTAAATTTTTTTTTTATTTTAATTTTCAAAAGAGCTTTATTAGAGTCTAAAAAAAAACATGCAAGTCATAAAACATTTATACATGATATAAATCGTATTAGTTACGTAATAGGTTAGATCAGATATCTATTCATGTAATAGTAATGTTAAACCAAAACATCTATTTTTTACATATGATTTTGAGAGATAATAAAAGAAATGGTGACATATCTTAAATGTCAAATGCAAACCCGCAAGATTTTTTATTACAGAGCTGACTATAGCTCTATATCAATATTAACAATGCTCTTTTACTAGCGCCCTATGAGTGAAATATAGACCTCTCATGGATCTGTTTCCAGGCTAATATGATGTTCGGGGGTGTTATCAAACATGTGATAGGTAGGAGAATCTACATTTTACCGCCATGCACCATATTTAAAAACATTATGAAACTATTCATTTCTATCCCATGTTTATGTAGGTGCACCGGTCAGGACTGGATGCTTTACTATCGGTTGGTTCACACACAAAAAATTAACCATTCGTATGGGCAAACTGGAGAACTACATAACAAACTTGGAAGTAGCACATCTACTCAGAACCAAAATCCCAGCTGAACTATTTCACCTTGTTAGGCCTATGTAATTATCTACAAACACTTTCAGTTATGTGTGGTGTAATAATGACTCTGAAACTGTTCATAAAGTTTTCTTTTTAGATATAACACAGTTTGAAAAAAAATATTTAATGTTCTGTATACCCAACTGTGGTCCCGTCCGTAGATTACAAGAAGGGCGCTGATGTTGCTATCTTAATCTACCTTTTCTTCCCATAGTCTGAGGCAGTGTCTATATCAATGTCCCTTTTTCAATTGTATAAGTATGTCACCTCCGGGGTCCCCCCCTAAACCCCACAGGAAACATTTAGAGAAATAAAAGGGTGTTAATACAACCGCAATGCCTCCACTGTGTCGTCAGTACATAGTGTTTCATAAGGGCTCAGTGATAACAGACTTCAGAGAAATGCATGTGGTCAACTGGATTAACATACACTAGGATAACAACTGATATAATCACTTAAACATTAGTGTAGGTGAACAAGATTAATACATATTTAAACTAACATCGTGTAGCTGCTTTTACAATACCACTGATTCTTCAGGCTGGCTTTAATTTGTCCCAATAAAACTGCAATATAGACTGTTCGTTAAAGTTTTTTCTACCGGGATTGCGAGGCATGTCCAGCTGCCAAGATAGAACCACATCCATTAAAGATAAAGTGTTTTCAGTGTATGTGTCAAACCTGGATTTTCCTCCGTTTCCCTGCTTAAAGAGTGCTTCAATCTCATACAGCTTGGTTAAAGGGACAGTCTAGGCCAAAATAAACTTTCATGATTCAGATAGAGCATGTAATTTTAAACAATTTTCCAATTTACTTTTATCACTAATTTTGCTTTGTTCTCTTGGTATTCTTAGTTGAAAGCTTAACCTAGGAGGTTCATATGCTAATTTCTTAGACCTTGAAGCCCACCTCTTTCAGATTGCATTTTAGCAGTTTTTCACCTCTAGAGGGTGTTAGTTCACATATTTCATATAGATAACACTGTGCTCGTGCACGAGAAGTTATCTGGGAGCAGGCACTGATTGGCTAGACTGCAAGTCTGTCAAAAGAACTGAAAAAAGGGGCAGTTTGCAGAGGCTTAGATACAAGATAATCACAGAGGTAAAAAGTATATTAATATAACTGTGTTGGTTATGCAAAACTGGGAAATGGGTAATAAAGGGATTATCTATCTTTTAAAACAATAACAATTCTGGTGTAGACTGTACCTTTAAGAGTGTTGGGCTTCTTGATTTGGTTAGCAGCCATAATACATTCTGCATCGCCGCCACTGCTGTTTTTACATATCGTATCAGCGCTGAGAGGGACTGTACATATGAGGCTCCTCTGTAGCTTATCCCTCTTTTGTAGCTTGTTGGTTTGTCGGATCTTTTTCTTTTGGGATATCGCCGGTAAGGTCGATGCTGTACTCACTAAGATTTCCCTTTTGTTTTTTAGAGGGGAAACCGCGGGAGCGCCCTTGGCCGCGGCTCCAACCCCCAAAACCTTCTCTTCACTGACTTGTGCTCTGTCCCCTAAGTTGAAATATGCCAAGTGCGATTGTGTCAGAAAGTCCCAGGGAGCTCTATGCATTAAATCCAGAAACAATGTTCCAGCCTCATCATAATAGCGTTGATGCGGTTCTCCGAAATAGTTTCCATCATAGCTGCCATATTTGCTACGCAGTATGAAAGTTCTTTGTCGTCTCCTAGTTTCTTTTCTCCAGAAAATCCTTTTTGTTTTGTTTTTTTGTTCAGTAAAGCTGAAATGGAGTGAGAGATTGGTATGTTAATACCTCCAGTCCTGACAATTACCCTCGGAAAACCAAGGGGGGAAGCTCTGCCTGTCCTGAGCCGCCTCTCCAGGCTTTAACTGTCCGTTCTTGTGTTCCTGCGTCAAAAGTACAGGGAACCAACCAATTTTCATCCCAAAGACTGTATCAGTAGTGCCAATCTTTTTATAAAGTTAGTCGCTGTAAAAGTTACCATACACCGGCGAGTTACAAGGCAATCGGCAGGAGCACTCTAGAGCCCACATTTTTAATCAACATTCCAATTTACTCCTATTATCAAATTTGCTTTGTTTTCCCTACATCATTTGCTGGAAAGTTATGCTAGGTAGGCTGATATGAGCTGAGGAGTGCACAGATGTCAACATTCTATAGCAGCAGTGTTTGCAACTATGTAAAACATTGATGTACACATTGTTCTTAACACTACCAGATGTCTAAAGACACATGCACAACTCCTGAATTCACCTTGGATTACTTCTTAACAAAGGATACAAAGAGTCCTAAGCAAAGTATATTGAAAAGTTGTTTAAAATGTCATACTCTATCTAATCTATTTTAAGTTTTAAGTTAAACAGACAGGAAACCCCAAAATTTTCTTTTATGATTTGGATTGAACATACAATTTTAAACAACTTTTCAATTTACTTCTATTATCAAATTTGCTTAATTATCTTGTTATCATTTGCTAAAGGTGCTAGGTGAACACATTCAGTTAGCCAATCACAAGAGACAAATGTGTGCAAGCACCAATCAGTAACTAGCTCCCACTAGTGTAGGATATGTGCACATTGTTTTTCAACAAGGAATACCAAGAGAACAAAGCACATTTAAAAATAGAAGTGAATTGAAAAGTGTCTTATAATGACATGCTCTATCTGAATCATGCACATTTAATTTTGACTTTCCTATCCCTTTAAGTTTCATTTTGACTTTATTTTACCTTTAAGATAATCAACATGACTAGTCCCATGCTATATGACATTTCAAGGCATGGTGAAATATATAATGATAGATAGATAATGTCTCATCATGGGCCTGATATTCAAAACCTTGTCGAGAGAAATCACGCAAAATCTTTAGCATTTTCTTTAGACCTTGCATTATAATGTAGGAGTCTCTGTTTAACATAAAGAACACTACATAGCAACATAAACATGTCTCTAGATAAAATTTGTGGGTTTTTTGATTGTTTTTTAAAGGCCTAGATGAAACGCCTAGACGTTTTAGAATATCTCGCCTGATTGGCGAGATTTTGAATATCAGACCCCCAGTTTTAAAAAAATGTTCTGTTTTTGCAAGGAAGGCACATTCACACCTCACTCCCTTATAACTACATAACAGTAAAGATGTTTATAAAGCATATTAAGGAGTGAGCAATTTCCAATTCTTGATATTCAAATAGTTCCCCTTGACATTTATTCTACTGCTATATTGAATGTAACATGATTTAAGATTTTTTTTTTATTTTTTTTTTAAATCAGCTAACTTTAATGTTCAAATGTTTGTTCTTTCTCATTCTCTAAAGTCTATCAGGGCCAACGTTTGAATGTTATATTTCACAATGTCTGTTTTTCATAAAACTAAAACACAAAAAAAAAATAAAAAAAAATTAAAAATGGAATGTTCTTAAAATATTTTTGAATTTAGTTTTAAATGGACAAACATTGTCCACCATTGTTTGTTTTAAAGTAATCTTTTTTTGTGATAAACCTCCTTAAATTGTCATTAAACTGCAAAATTAGTTTTATGAGAGACTGTTTAGAACAGTGGTATGTCTTTGGTGATAATGCATTTGACAATGTTTAGGAACTGCATTGGCATGTTTTGCTCTTTTAACAAAGTTGTTGTTTTGATATATTTCTATAATTAAGACAATGTCTGTTTCCAGAATATATATATATAGATAGTAAATCAGTATGACTGAGTGCAGTAGAGGAGCCGAGGAAAAGCATCTGCTTAGTAAGAGCCTGCTGTAATTAGCAGGACAGTCGAAAATAAGCAGGATGTCTTTAACAAGATTTCAGCTGCATTATGGTTTAACGACCCTTCTCATCTTCCTGGGCTGGATTAGGAGAGGTTTAGGCAGTGTTAAATCCTTAAACCCGTAAGACTCATATCAGTGTTATGACAGTCTGAAAAAAAAGGGTTAAAACCATTTTTCCACATTAAATAAACCATCCAGCACTATTAAGAAGTGAAATTTTTTTTGCTATATTACTTGATATGAAAAATTTTAAAATAAACAATATTGACAAAACATTTAACTATGATGCTATATATGGCAACTGAATATGAAAAAAAAACAAGATCTAATCTCTATTAGCATCCATCTATTTATCTATATATCTATATATCTATCTATCTGTTAATCTATGACTCTTTGAATTCATATGGTATTGTTTTTCTGAGGGCTGTTATGTTCTCAGATATGGACATATACAGCTTCCCCTCTGGCAGCATTGGGATTAATTAATATTCTCTTCCATTTCTAACCCCTATTCAGACATCTGCCTTAGTAGGCCTCAACTATAGGCCTCAGGCCTGTAAGCCCAGTTGCTATGGAAACAGTGCATCCCCTCCAGTTTCCACACACTCATTCCCTATTACATGACTCAAATGAATCATAATAGTTGTCTGTCTCATTTTCTATGTATCTGTATAATGTATGTATGAATGGTTGCATGTACATATTTATTTCTTACCAGCATAATAGCTAATAATATTGCTTGCTTTATGATGACATAAATACTACTGTCTTGTAAATGGAGGAGTATAGGTAGCATGTGCTGTGTTACCTGGTGGGTGGTTGCTATTGGAAGGTTAGAAGTATGAATAGCTGTGAAATACATGATAAAACATTAAGAAAGTAAGATGATTCAAATATGCAGAAAGAAGGCTTAAAAGTGAAACAGGAAACAAGTTAAAAAGACAGGAAACAGAGAAGGATAATTGAAGGATAAACCATGAAAAGAGAGAGGGGGGGGATAGTTGTATGCACAGATTTGCCATCACAATGGGTCTTTCAGGTCAGTGACCACTCTCTGCCTGACACCAATGCTCCATATTCTAGTGTATCAAGTCTGTAGTTCAACAATACTCTAGCACTTCTGTAGCCCATAGTTTGTGTGAGTCTGAGGCTGGCACTACTGCTGCTTACAGTGTGTGAGGGGCAGAATGACACTGCTGCTGCCTATGGTATAGGAGAGGAAGTCTGACAATAAAAATGTGTAAAATGTGAGACTGACAGAGTTACTGGATCCAGTTTGTGTGGAGGAGTGGGATATTGTCGCTAATGCTGACAGTACTGTGTTAGTGGGAGACTAGCCATGCCACTGTTTGAAGGGTTTCTTACAGGGTGTGAGAATGTTTAGCACTGTGCTGCCTACAGTGTGTTACTGAGAAAGCTGAACTACTGCTGTGGGACAGACTTGTACTATGTGGTAGTGGTAAACTGGCACTACCACGGTTTACAGTGTTTAAGGGTGAAATGGGCACAATTGATGCATGAGGAAGGTTTCATACAATCAAAAATTTTACCACAATAATGTGAAGTGTGAAAGGGGTACTGGTGAGAAAATGTATCTTATATTTATATAGGACATACTTGAAAACAAGAGAAATCTCAATGTATCCTTCCTGGCAAAATATTTTATAAATAAATAAATATGACTTGTACCTATATTTAATTTATTTTTAACTCTCCCTTCTGCCTCCCATGTCTCTCTCCTTGATCTGCATACAGCACTGGCAAAAAGCAAATGAAGTGCATCTAGCATCTTTGAGATATGGAGTGTTACATGAATGAGGAGTATAACATAGTATGCATAGATGGATAATACTGCCACTGTCTAGTACACAGATTATAGACCAGAAGCACTGCCACTGCCCACAAGGTGTATGGTGCACAGCCTATGTTGGAAGGCAATCATCACTGTTTTATATAGTGAAAAGGCCGAAGTGTAGAAATCCAAAGTGTATGAGTGGAAGTTTGGCCACTACTTCCTATGGTATAGGATGTAAAAGCTGGTTTGAAGGACAATGGTGCTTTTTTCCACCTATACATACATATAGGGTGTTCAAATGCCACGATGTAGCGCTGTAAGTTGGAAGTTCTGTACCAGTGCAGTATTATTGTGTGCATGGTGTGTTTTGGAGAGAGTAAGAGATAGATGGGATATATATAGATAGATAGATAGATAGATAGATAGATAGATAGATAGATAGATAGATTGATATATTGATGATATATAGATAGATTAATGATAGATAGATAGATAGATAGATAGATAGATAGATAGATAGATAGATAGATTAATATTAGATAGATAGATAGATGATAGACAGACAGACTGATAGCTAGATAAATAGATTGATAGATAGATAGATAGATTGATATATTGATGATATATAGATAGATTAATGATAGATAGATAGATAGATAGATAGATAGATAGATAGATATATTAATATTAGATAGATAGATAGATAGATAGATAGATAGATAGATAGATAGATGATAGACAGACAGACTGATAGCTAGATAAATAGATTGATAGATAGATAGATAGATAGATAGATAGATTAAATCATCATGATGTGAGTATGTGTGCTTTGATATGCTGAGCTGTCTGACTTATTAGGAATGAAGGATAACAAAGAATGTCCAGCACCCACTGATATTAGTTGAAGAGCGGTGCACGCTTAAGGGTAGTTGCCTTCCCCTGAAGTCAGTTAAATGTAGCAATAAAGCAGCACCAAAGTTTCAATGTATCCACGTCTTATTTATGGAAACATGACAAGACAGAGAGAGACCTGGCATGTTTCAATAAATAAGACGTGGATACATTGAAACTTTGGTGCTGCCTTATTGCTACATTATTAGGAATAAAAACAGCAGAGGATAAAAATAACTAAAGTGTAGAAATGTATTCTGCAAAAATAGACGTTACCTCCTAACTTGTATTTAATCAGAAAGAGAAAAAGCTAAGAATAGACAGAAGAGATGAGTGGGGGCGAAACATGGAGAGAACTGGAAACGTCTAGAAAATGAGTGTAAAGGAAAGGAATGGAATTGAAAGTATGTACAACATCTGAAGTCATATTTGAAATAGAGAAAGAAGAAAGGAAACGTGGAGAGCAAAAAGACAGCAAGAGTGAGTAAAAATAAGGAAATAAGAGAGAAAAATGTTAAATGAGAGCGAACAGGAAAGTGTTAGAGTTAAAAAAATATGTAGAAAACATGAGGGTGAAAATGAGAGGGTGAATGAGAGCAAAGGACTAAATTTGGATGAGAATAAGTTAGAAAGGAAAAGGAAAAAAATGAGAGAGACAGTAAAGAATTAAAGAAAGAATAAAGATAGATGATAGCTGACCTCCTAACAGGCTCCACCCACAAAATGGTGACGGCTCCTATCAACCTCCTGCGTGCCTCATACTAAGCCACAAATGTTAGGAGGTATGTAGATAGATAAATAGATAGATATAGATGATTGATAGATAGATATATAGATAGATAGAGATAGAGATGATAGATAGATAGATAGATAGATAGATAGATAGATAGATAGATAGATAGATAGATAGATAGATAGAGGTGATTGATTGATTGATAGATAGATAGATAGATAGATAGATAGATAGATAGATAGATAGATAGATGATAGATAGATAGATAGATAGATAGATAGATAGATAGAGATGATAGATAGATAGAGATAATAGATAGATAGATAAATAGATTATAGATAGATAGATAGATTGATTGATAGATAGACAGATAGGTGAAACAATGCTCTATGAATATTGAACACTTTGACTGGCCTTTATAGCAAAGCTCCTCATCAACCTCCCAAGTGTCTATTAATCTAGGCCTGTGTGTCAAAGAGACAGGGGAAGTTAATCTAGGATAGGATTTATAGTTAGGCAACATAGACCTGCTGTGTTTCTCACCCATTTTGTAGCAAGTACCCATACGCATACTTTTTGCCTTAATTACCCCCAACTGTAACATATGATTATTTGTAAAAAAAAAATAAGAAGCAATTGTGCATATCCCAGAATGTGGGGAAAACACTTAATAATAATAATAGGGCAAGCCAAAGATTACTCATTACCAAAGCTTCAGGTACCTACACTGGTAAATCTACCATAGGTTGAGAGACAAGGATGTGGGCAACTGCCTAGAGATGCTGTTACACAGAGAGGCACCTGTGTGGTGAAGTGAAAAAGACTCTTTTAGTGCACTCATATTAGTAAACAGGGCATAAGCTGACAAATTGAGAGGAGGAGGCTGGGTGGTCTGGGAGGAGGGTGATGCATATTAGTGGGGGTATTGCTGGACGAATTTTGCGAGGTTCCAGGTTAAATTTCTTGGAGAGAAAAACTAAGATATAAATAAAGGTGTGTGTATGTGTATGTGGGGGATTGAAGGAGGGGCAACAAAATACAGGATGACTGTGACCTTTGCCCTGCTTAATATCTTTATTGTGTATTTTGTACATTTAGCCCAGAGCAGCACAGTTAATCAATAGAGCTGGTAACAGTAAATATATAAAGTTAGTTGAGAAATTATTGGGCACAAGCTGGGCACAGTTGAATCTAATGGGTACTGGTGATGTTAATCCAGCCCTGAAGAGAACAAAAAAAAAGAAAAGAAAAAAAGATGGTATCAAAATAAATGGTGTACAAAAAAATGGCAGAAGGATAGATTTAGTCATTTGCACAGGCCTTCAAGTTTGCAGCAAAAACTACAATGAAGGGTTTAAACCTTTGGATACTTCACTGCAAATTAAAAAAAAAAAAAAAGAAAGAAAATCTGTTTTGATAAAACCCACCACCATTCATAAAGCTATTTGAAATGTTTCTGTATGAACTTCTATATTTTAGACACATTTTATTTTACAGTATTATAACAAAATGTGTCATTTTTCCCATACAAAATATAAACTTGTGTATTCTATTCTGTATTTTAAAAAATGTACAATACATTATATGTTTTCTAGACATACAAACATATTGAAAATGTTGATGCAATATTGTAGCGATCCAGTTATTTTGGTAATGATTATTTATGGATAAATGTACAGGTCTACCACTCTGCACGTATTTTTCTTTGGCAAAGACCTGCAGAGGTCATATCATTCTAGTTAAGTGCCATTAAGAGGCTATTTGCACGCACAACCTATTGTGCTGCCTTGGTGTCTTTAAAAGAGAGCATAATAATAATTAGTCTAAGCAAAACTGTGCAGATAATTAGCTCATTTGCCATGCTAAAATCATTAACTTCTTTTAAGGCAGAAAGTGAATGATGGCAAATTATAAGAATTTTATCATTCTTTTATTTTATTATTCATAGTAGAAGAAAAGAACGAGCAAACAAAAGTAATACATACAAAAATATGCGTTATACAAAACCAGAAACAAATACAATTTAAATCAAATTAGCAACTTTGTGTTTTGATTTGTATTTGCTACAAACAGAGAGCTCTTAGTAGTGTTTGCTTACAGTCATGTTAAACCTGACAGTACCTGAGAGATTTTCTCTTTTTTATTTTCCAGTTAACTCCCTTTAATTTAAAGGCAAATCAATGCAGCATGCTGTGTTCACAAGGCTCAGCCTCTTTCGTGAATCAAGTGATACAGACAGGAAGGGGTTACAGCATATGGAGTCTACCCATCCCATTGCAGCTGACAGCCCCAAAAACTAAGGGGGAAAAAAAGACAACTGATGCTCAAAAAAGGTCTCAGAATTAATCGGACACAAACATTGAATTTAAAATTAAGAGCAGTGTATTTCAAATTCGAGTAGTAGCATTATTGTGCTGTACTTTCACTTGCAAAAATGCAGTTATAGAAACAGTTTTGCAAATAAAAGCAAACTGCAAAAAATCCAGACGTAACAAATAAGCATATAGAAAAAGACTGCTTGGTTCAGCATTAAACAAAAACTTAAAGTCTAATTGTGGATACCAACCTAGTTGCACTGCAACCAATTTGCAACCATTATAAAATATCAAAACAGATGTTAGTTTAACAAGGTTTTTATTTTGTACTTAAATTGTACCCAATGTTTTCTTTAATGATTCGAATAGAGCATGCAATGTTAAGCAACTTTTAAATTTACTGCTATTATCCATTTTTCTTTGTTTTCTTACTATCTTTAAAAAGCAGGAATGTAAAGCTTAGGAGCTGGCCCATTTTTGGTTCAGAACCTGGGTTACACTTGCTTATTGGTGGCTAAATGTAGCCACCAATTAGCAAGTGCTATCCAGGGTGCTGAACCTAAAATGGGCCATCTTCTTAGCTTTACATTCTTACTTTTTAAATAAATATAGCAAGAGAACAAAGTAAAATTAATAATAGGAGTAAATTTAAAAAGTTGCTTAAAATTGCATGCATCCGTATGGAGCTTGAGAGCCCGTATTTCTGGCGAGCCTTCAACAGTTATGAAGAAGCGCTCTAAAGCATGCTGCTCCTTAACCTGTCCGCCTGCTCTGATGAGGCGGACAGACATTGCGCAATTCAACCCGATCGAATACGATCGGGTTGATTGACACCCCCCTGCTAGCGGCCGATTGGCCTTGAATCTGCAAGGGGTGGCGTTGCACCAGCAGTTCACAAGAGCTGCTGGTGCAATGCTGAATGTGGAGAGCGTATTGCTCCCCTCATTCAGCGATGTCTGTCGGACATGATCCGCTGATCGGATCATGTCGGACAGACACATAATAAATAGGCCTCTCTATATGAATCATGAAAGAAAAAAAATGGGTTTAGTATCCTTTTATTAGAACCTAATAAGATTTAATCTCCTCAGAATAAAGGTGTCTGAAGGCAGCTGCTTACTTCACTTAAAGGGATAGAAAGGTCAAAAATGAAATGTGCACGGGTGCAATTCAGTTTTAAATATAAGCATTTTTGCAATATACTTCCATCAGCAAAAACGATTCTAGTAAAAAGGTATTACTGTGTTTCTGCAGCATTAGAACAAATGCTGTGAGGTCCCGTACACAAGTATGCAAACACTACACCATCTCCAAGTCAACAGCTGTTTGCATGACACAAATTACGTCTTCAGGAGCAGACCTTGGGGCCGAATTATCAAGCTCCAAACGGAGCTTGCTGCCACTGTTTCCGCACGAGCATTCAGGCTCACCGGAAACAGCAGTTATGAAGCAGCGGTCTAAAGACCGGTACTCCTTAACTCATCTGCCTGCACTAAGGCGGCAGGCAGCAATTCGCCCAAACGCATATCATCAGGTTGATTGACAACCCCCGTTCGCACTTTAATAAATCGGCCTCATAGTGTTTGAATACTGCTGCAAAGGCCCTCACAGGATATGTGCATATGCCACTGAAAAACAGTAATAGCTTTTACTAGAAGCATTTTTGCTAACGGATGTATATTGCAAAAATGCTTATATTTTAAATTTAAATGTACACGCACATTTCACTTTTTACCTTTCTATCCCTTTAATCATTCACATTTTATTACAAAAATGAAATGAAGATACATAACTCATAACGTGTTTTATTTTTTTGATTTTGTAAAAAAAGTTACTTAAAATCATGGTCCCGCCTTCTATTACCTTTTGTGAACCTCATAAAAAGTATTGGCAGTCACTATTTATAGTATGTGGTCAGGATGGGAGTCTATGAGGCCGATTTACTATACCCAGAATGCTGCTATATGCAACTGTTTCCGCGTGCGAGCCTTCAGGCTCGGCAGAAATGATAAATGCCGACAGCGTATGCTGTCTGCATTTATCGGTCTGGCGGACATGATCGCTACTCGGGATCATGTCCGCCAAGCACATGATAAATCGCCCCCTAAGTATTTATTTGGGGCACAGATTTTGATTATTCATGAGCTGGTATCATAAATAGAGGTAATGTTCAGATACATTTTGACAGCAGATAAGAACCAATCAGGCCCAAAAGTTTTGCACAACATTTTCTTAAAAGGTTCTTTATTTTGGGCCAAAACCACTCATATATGGGTTGTGACCTAAAATACATTTCTATCATGTTGTAAGGGGGTTATGGTGAGGACCAGGTGCATTGAAGAGTTTAACATGATGGCGACATTTCAGCTCATTTCTTTTAAAGGGATATGAAACCCAATATTTTTCTTTCATGATTCAGATCGAGCATGCGATTTTAAAAAACTTTTTAATTTTCTTCTAGTATCAATTTTTCTTTGTTCTCTTGGTTCTTTTGTTGAAAAGCAGAGATGTATGCTTAGGAGCCAGCCCATTTCTGGAGCAATATATGGCAGCACTTTTGCAAGAATGTTATCCATTTGCAAGAGCACTAAATGGCAGCACTATTTCCTGCAGTGTAGTGCCCCAGGTGCCTACCTAGGTATCTCGTCAACACAGAATACAATGGGAACAGTGCAAATTTTATAATAGAAGTAAATCTGAAACTTTATTTAAATGGTGTGCTCTGTCTGAATCACAAAATAAATATTTTGGGTTTTATATCCTTTTAATATGTAAATCTCTGCTGCCTCATTGGTCTATCGAATGTTATATACCTGGCTTTAGCAATAAAAACAAATCTGCCTAAGCAAGGGATGTGACCTCAAATCACAGTGTGAAGTGAGAAAGAGTTTGGCCAAATAAGACACTAATTTTGGTTCCCTATATATACATACTGTTAACATATATCAGTTATGCTGGTTATTACATACATATATATATATATATATATATATATATATACATACTGTTAACATATATCAGTTATGCTGGTTATTACATACATATATATATATATATATACATACTGTTAACATATATCAGTTATGCTGGTTAGTACATACATATATATATATATATATATACATACTGTTAACATATATCAGTTATGCTGGTTAGTACATACATATATATATATATATATATATATATATACATACTGTTAACATATATCAGTTATGCTGCTTAGTACATATATATATATATATACATACTGTTAACATATATCAGTTATGCTGGTTAGTACATATATATATATATATACATACTGTTAACATATATCAGTTATGCTGGTTAGTATATATATATATATATATATATATATATATATATATATATATATATATATATATATATATATACTGTTAACATATATCAGTTATGCTGGTTAGTATATATATATATATATATATATATATATATATATATATATACTGTTAACATATATCAGTTATGCTGGTTAGTACATATATATATATATATATATATATATATATATATATATATATATATATATATATATATATACATACTGTTAACATATATCAGTTATGCTGGTTAGTACATATATATATATATATATATACATACTGTTAACATATATCAGTTATGCTGGTTAGTACATATATATATATATATATATACATACTGTTAACATATATCAGTTATGCTGGTTAGTATATATATATATATATATATATATATATACTGTTAACATATATCAGTTATGCTGGTTAGTACATATATATATATATATATATATATATATATATATATATATATATATATATATATATATATATATACATACTGTTAACATATATCAGTTATGCTGGTTAGTACATATATATATATATATATATATATATATATATATATATATATATACATACTGTTAACATATATCAGTTATGCTGGTTAGTACATATATATATATATATATATATATATATATATATATATATATACATACTGTTAACATATATCAGTTATGCTGGTTAGTACATATATATATATATATATATATATATATATATACATACTGTTAACATATATCAGTTATGCTGGTTAGTACATATATATATATATATATATACATACTGTTAACATATATCAGTTATGCTGGTTAGTACATATATATATATATATATATACATACTGTTAACATATATCAGTTATGCTGGTTAGTACATATATATATATATATATATACATACTGTTAACATATATCAGTTATGCTGGTTAGTACATATATATATATATATATATATACATACTGTTAACATATATCAGTTATGCTGGTTAGTACATATATATATACTGCACTAAGCAAATATCACTTTGTGTGTGTATACATATTTTCCCCTTCTTTTGAGAATTGTAATTTTTATTAAAAGATTAGTTTTTGCTTTGTCTCAGCTCTTGCTTAGTGAATAAAGTAAGGCTAGTGGTAAGTAACCCAAGCAAGAACAACTTGACCTACCCTTGCTGGCATCACATAAAATCTAGTGAATCCAGGAGGATCAGAGTCTTGCTCTCTTACCACAAGGTGTTTCAGTGACAGGTGACAGCTATGGGACATGAAGTTTCTTCTACTACTGGGTGACACAATCTCTCCCATTGTCCTGGAGAGACTGTGACCAAGAATGGAGGATCTTATGGAACATGGGAGTCTATTTGGTCTCCCATGGGGTGTCTAACAGTGGCACAAATAAGAACAAACACTGATGCATGGAAAGACAGAACACTGTGCATGCTGACAATATACTAGAATTCATCCCAAAACAAAAATGGTTTCAAGTTCATTTTCAATAAATTTCCCTTCTGCTTGATGACAAAATATTGTGGGATGTGGTTCAGTGCCTTTCTATACCATAAATGTTCTCTGGCAATTCTGTTCTAGGACTCTATTCCTCCTCTACAGAAACTACAAACAGCAGCCTTTAATTGTACATAATGATTGATGTCCACTTTCTCCCCGTCCAACTACAACCTGAGGCCTAACTAGCTGTTCTTGGGAAATACAGGTCGACAGAGACTTGACACCTACCTTAAAGGGCCTCTAAACCCAAAATCTTTCTTTAATGATTCAGATAGAGAATACAAATTTAAACAACGTTACATTTTACTTCTATTATTTATTTTGCTTCATTTTTTTTTTAGATATCCTTAGTTGAAGAAAAAGCAATGCACATGGGTGAGCCAATCACACAAGGCTTCTATGTGCAGCAACCAATCAGCAGCTACTGAGCATGTCTAAATATGCTTTTCAGCAAAGAATAGCAAGAGAATAAAACAAATTAGATAATAGAAATAAATTAGAAAGATGTTTAAAATTGCATTCTCTTTCTAAATCATGAAAGAAAAATGTGGATTTCATGTCCCTTTAATCCTAGTTTTGCCAAGGTATGACTAAAAAATACAATTGCACAGGAACTAGCTCACACTAATCTCTTTCTGCTAATACATATTATATAAAACTGATCAATAAAAGTCAGCAATGTGAAGTTTTTTTAATGCAAATTAAACCTTTTTCCCCCTTATATGCTGATCAGTCATACAGACATATGACCATTGGTATTATATATGGAGTTTCACCTGACTGTGATTAATGCACATGCACCACAAGGAAGCCACTTGCACTGCCATGTCTGACAAGCATCATTTTTTGATTTTGTGTAAAAATTGTGCATGTTCCACGCTCCCTTGACAGTCCAAAAAGCAAATTATGTAACCTGCAAATGCTTCAAATCAAATAGCTGGTTTAGATAATATGCAGCATTTTTAAAACCCAGGTTACAGATTTTGCTTTGGTCTCACTAGGGAGTTTGGAGCAAAGCTCAAATTATACACAAAAGCAAGAGGTGTAATGTTGTTTTAATGCCTAGTAAAGCAATCCGGTACTTGTCATAGTGAAGACAGTCACGTGATGGAAGGACATTTTTCTGTCAAGAGAGGTCCCATGGCAACAAAATCTAGCATGACTGATAATACTATAACATAACTACACACCCCAGTAGCTTCCCCCTCAGGATGTCTGCATCCTACTAGATTCTTCCAATGAAAAAACACTTTGCCTTCCTATCACTTCCCTCTGTGCATAAAGAGTCTGTATCCTATTGGTTACTCTCAGTCACATACGGGCCTCCAAGTCTAGAGGACATTATTTTTTTATAAGCACTGCAAATGGACAAAGGACTTTGTATTAATTCTGTTTATTTGTCTAACGTTACATATTTCTTAATATTATATTAATCATAGTTCTTTCAATGAGGAGTAATACTGGATTTTGTCAGACTATCATAATTCTGTCGTTCTATCAAAACATGGCAAGAGGCCCTATGCTTCACCCTGAAATATTTTCTGTATGTCTCTCTAGCAGACCTAGATTCATAAAGTGTTCATATAATGCTCCACTGAAACAATAGCCTCAATTTCTGTTTTTTAAGTAGCTAAAATGTAAGGCAGCTCTTCAAATCTTAGTTAAAGGGACAAAACCAACACAGTTATATTAATATACTTTTTACCTCTGTGATTACCTTGTATGTAATCACAGAGGTGTCTATATGGCACACATGAAATAGCGCTGTCTAGCTATGGAAAAACCATCAAAATGCAAAATAAGATAAGAGGCAGCCTTAAATGGCTTAGAAAACAAAGCAAATTTGATGATAAAAGTAAATTGGAAAGTTGTTTAAAATTGCATGGCCTATCTGAATCAGGAAAATTTAATTTTGACTATGCTGTCCCTTTAAAGGGACAGTTAACAACTCAGGGTTACAACTTTTTTGAGTAGTGATGTAACAAAATCATACTGGGAAAGTTTGGCAGTGTCCTAGGATAATAAAAACATGAGATAATCGCCTCAAAGAAAGGCTCTAAAAATGTAGTAAATGAAAGCTCTGGTTTAAATCCACCATTCTCTTCATTTTCTCTGTTGTATATTAATAAATATCTATTTTTTTGTGAGAAAAAGTCTCTCCATTTTGTGTTCCAAAGACAAAAGTAGGAGAAATTTTATTCTAAAGCAGGCTTAGCCAACCTGAGGTCATAAGGATGCAATTTGCCTCTCTGGTGCTTTTTATTGTCACCCCCACTTCCACATTCTACACTATTTCTCTAGTTCCACCACATACGACACATTAAATATTCCTCCTCCTATTCACATTTTCTATGTGTGGATCCAATGTACTGTATTTGGGTCTATATAGGTTATAGCACTTACCTTACCAAGTAATTCCTTGTTTGAAATTTTTTTGATGGAAACATACATTATTTTTTAATAACAGAAATTTTCTTTTCTTTTTTTTTGCTGGCCTTGTAAAAATTCAACATGGCCTCCTTAAGAAAAGGCTAGACATTCAGTTCTAGAGTATCTTTTCTTGTTTTCAACCCAAATAATATATATGTATTTATACAAGTCAGATCCCCAGATTTGTGTTAATAATATGCAATTTCTTAACAAAATCTACTGCAAGAAAGAGGAATGTGTCCCAAGGCCCAGGATTAGTATAATTGTATATAGTCTCTACAGTTCATGAGAACCATGTTGGGTTAAAGGGATAGTAAAGTTCAAATTAAACTTGTATGATTCAGATAGGGCATGTCATTTTAAACAACTTTCTAATTTACTTTTATCATCAAATTTGCGTTCTTCTCTTGTTATTCTTAGCTCATATGCTAATTGCTAAGCCCTTGAAGGCCGCCTCTTATCTGCATGCATTTGACAGTTTTTCACAACTAGAGGGCTTTAGTTCATGTGTTTCATATAGATAACATTGTGCTCATGCACGGGAAGTTACTTAAGTTACTAATTGCCTAAAATGCAAGTCTGTCAAAAGATCTGAGATAAGGAGGCAGTCTGCAGAAGCTTAGATACAGAGTAATTACAGAGGTAAAAAGTGTATTTCTATAACAGGGAATGGGTAATAAAGGGTAATAAAGGGATTAGCTATCTTTTTAAACAAGAACATATTTGGTGTTTACTATCCCTTTAATATAATGTTAGGCTTCACTTGCGTATAATGGGGTGTGGTTTTAGGTCTAGGGGATGCCTGGAGAGTTTTATGACTTCACACAAGCATATTTTATAAGAACTTGGGTATCTTGGGCACTCAGTATTTCATATAGACCAGAATCATTAATGCCCCTAAGGATGCTAAAGATTAATTTTATTTCACCTTGAATTAATGTCTATGTTACACAGTGGCTGAGAAATATATTCACTAATCACAGTGCAACATCCATCCCTGTGTTACACACTCCCTGACAAATGCATCCTTTCACTGCAAATAACATTTATCTCTGTTACACACTGCCTGCAACCTTCATCCGTAGAGTATGACATACCATTGTCTGCATACCATTGTCTGTGTCTATCTAATCTAGTTATAAGTATATATCTATCCTCTTCACTTAACCCTCTCTCTATATATATACACACATGTCTAAACCTTTCCATTAATAGTCATATCTATTTATCAAGTTATATGTCTATCTTTATTTATTTATATATCTATCTATTTATATATATATATATATATATATATACTGTATATATATATATGTATGTCAATAACCATCCATCCATATTAATTCTTCTATCTATCATTTATCTATCTTATTTTGTATCTATCACAACTTACTTCTTGCACAAATCAAGCATGCTCACACATACACTTATACGCGTGCTCATACGCAAGCACACGCCCAAAGCCTGCCATGTCTTCTCTATTGTTCTCAAGAACATTCTCTCCTCCTTCACTCCACTCCCACAAGAGCCTGAAGGTACCAGCATCATATGGGCTGGGTATCTGTAGTTTCAGTGTCAGTATTAAGCCTATGCACCAATGGATTTAACAATCCTTTCATCCTGCAAGGTATCAGCATTTAAAGCAATGTATACAGAAATATATTCCATCAAGTTTTCCCACATTCATCAATGGATATCCATGCAGATATTAACTGAGTACCTATTGCCATGTATAAATAATGATGCATACATTTCTGTGTGTGTGGGTCTATCTCTCCATACATATGTATCTATTTTCTTCATGTGAGGCCATATTTAGCTCTCTCTTTATATATATATATATATATATATATATATCTTCCTCTCTATATATCTATGTATTTCTCATAGATATATATCACTATATGTACAGTATGCATGACTCTCTATTCCCGCACCCCCTCTCTCCATCTCTGTTTATGTGTCTTGACATGTACATATATATATATATATGACTGTATTTATTTATCTATGTCTCTAATACATATTTATATATGCAGTATAATATTTACACATACACACATTTTTATCTGTCGCTGTACATGAATCAGTCTATCTGTCTATCTATCTTATGTTTCTACTGTATACATTTGCATGTGTCTTTACATGCATTTGTCTCTTTATATATATTGGCAGGCATGTGTTTTCTATAAATGTGTGTCTCTAATTGTATGTTGCTGTATTTATATGTTTCTCTGTTGATGCATCTTTCTGAATGTGTATGTGTGTGTCTGCATGACTATACATTTATGTATCTATCTGCATGTATGTATACTGCATCATGTATTTATTGTTATGTATTTATATGTTGTTATTAGTTTTAATGCATGTGCCCGTATGTATGTTTTTACATGTAGGTGACTAGAACATATGAGTATCATCATTCTGTATATGTTGTCTGTAATCCTGTTGGTATGTGTGCAAGCATGTTTTTTTGTATCTATGTACCACTTTAAATTAATGTATTTCTTGAATCCATTTATGTGTCTGCAATTACAGCTTTTGTCCTTCTTAATCTATGCATCAATGTCTTTGTGTATGTATGCGTCTCTCTAATTGTGATTTTCTGTTTGCACAGAATGTCATTCTTTATGTGTCCCTCAGCCAGTACATGTTTATTTGTCTCCTTGTATATCCATCTATAAGGGCTTGTACCATATCATTGTACCAAGGACAATCAGCGCATCCCTTCTCATCTCTTGTTCATTTCTCTTTCCATCCCACTGCTGCATTGTAAGACGCATTCATATCCCAAATGGGACTCCCCTGGGATTCCTCTCTCCCTATATCCACCTTTCAATAAACCTTTCCTCCTTCATCTCCAAAGACACAAAGAAAATAACCCTTGTCACTTCCTTCTTAACCCCTTCCTTATGAGCAAGCAAGGACACCAATGATCAGTCGGTAATAAAAGAAAGATGGCGGTACTTACAGTCACCATGCTTAGAGAACGCAGGTTGGAGCCTGTGGATTTTCGGTTGCGTCTCTCTTGCCGTCGCGTCCCCTTTTTCAGCGTCCTGGCGTCCGAGGTGCGCCTGCCCACCCCGCCGCTCCCCTGCCCCCTCCCGGCGGCCGTCACGGGATCGAAGGAAAAAACCAGAGAGTAGAAAAAAAATGATGGTATCAAAATATTCCTTCCAATGCTAAAAAAGACTTGGAAAAAAAATTATCCAGACACGTTTGCAATATGGGAGGGGATGTACCCCAAAATAGAAGTCTATGGCTATAAAAAGCAATCGAAGAAATAACAGATGACAGAAGATGCAGAAGGGTAGCTTTGGTATTGGGGGGGTCTTTGTCTGGAAAAAAAAAGGTGAGGGGGGGTTGCAAAATTTGGAGAAAGGGAGTGAGAGAGAGGGAGGAGGGAGGGATCCGAAATGGTTCCTAGTGTCTTTATCCCAAAGTCCTGTCACCTCGTTCTCTCGCTCCTTCTGAACAGATCAGTCCCCCCTCTCATCTCTTATATATTGTACTCTGCATGGTGCAGCTCTGTCTGCTATTGGCTGCAAGGAGGGGGATGAGAGTAGAAGAGCAGGAGAGGGGGGTGGGAGGAGGTAATTCTCTCCCTCTTTTCTTCAGATTTTTTTCCTTTCTTTGCTTCAGGCCCCCTGAGAAGAGAGACACAGAGAGGAGGAGACTGTCACACCTGCCATGCAGTCTTTTCACCCTCTGTGTTTCTACACATCCTATTTATTCCCTGCATCTCCATGTTCTTCCATTGCTCTAATACCTCATTGTCTCTGTATCCTACATCTCTCAAGTGTTCAGTGCTTCTCTCCATCCCTCTCTCTCTCTCTCTCTCTCTCTCTCTCTCTCTCTCTCGATCTCTCTCTCTCCATCTCTCTCTCTCTCTCTCTCTCTCTCTCTATCCTTTCTCCTTTCTCTCAATCTTTCTATTGCCTCTGTGGACATCACTTACTGTGTCTGTATGTGTAACATATCACCTATCTCCCTCTCTGTAGTTCTCCCCATCTATGTATCTCTGTTCATCTGGTAATGCCCTCCCTTCTCTTTTACCCTGTTTCCCAAAATCTGTCAATCTTGGTAATTCTCCTACATAGCACTCCATTAGCATTATGTTCTCCATAGCTACACCTTTCAAATATTTTTCAATTCCTTGCTGTTACTAACACTGGAACTGTGTGTGAATGTGCACTGGTACTTGAAGAAGGTGGTGGTAAAATTTAAACATCCTCCATCCCCCTCACAACAGAGTACTTTGCATTTTACTACAAACAATAGGGGAGCAAAAAGAAATAAGGATTGTAGGGGGGGGGGGGACAGATCCTTTCACATCCCAGCTGTACCAGGCAGGGGGAGAAATGTCCTCCCCCTGCCTGGCACCTGCCAAACCCTCCTCTCTATAATACACACCTCCTCCCCATTTCGTCCTTAAATATCATAGTGTAGAATAAACCTTTAATGTAATAGGACATCATTTATCACAAATCAGATCCTAGACAGTTACAGTATCCCAAATCAGAACAAATATAGGGCTTATTAAATAAGACCATATATGTTGACACACATTGTGTTCTAAATGAGAGTCTACATACAAGACATATTCTGCATCTTAAATAGGATAAGGTAACATGACTTGCAGAATATCCTAAATCAGGTCATGCAACATGACAAACAATGCATGCTAAATCTGACCAATGGCATTAATAAGTATAGGAACACTTGGGTTTCTAACAGCAAAAAAGGGAAGAAAGGGATCTGGAATTATGTGTTTTGTGCTGTTTTATGCCAGGTGTTACTAAAGCAATCATTAATAAAATAAAGCAAAACAACACATTTTCAATTTGTTTAAATTCTAGGAAGTGTGTATTTTAGCCTCAAAGTGGTATTTTAGCCTCAAAGTAAAAATACTAATGGTAAATATGTGGCATGATTTTGTCAAATATATTTTTATATTTTTACTTGCTTTGTTTGTTTTAAAAATAAAAAAATAAAATATAAAATTCTAAACCTCCACTTTCATAATAGCCAGACTCTGCTGCCAAAATACCTCCCAAAAAGTAACTCCTAGGCAATCTGTATGCCAAATATCATAAAGATTGCTGAAGTAGTTGTTCCTGCAGGTTTGACTATTTATTTATATTAAAAAGTTCTTTTTTTTCTCCAACTCCAAAAATTCTCAACCAACTTCAATGTTTTAGCATTTCCAGTTACTGAGAGTATCTACAAAATTGTCAAATTTTAAATAAACGTGTTCATCCAATCTAAAATATCTGAAAAAACATAGTTTAAAATTGATCAGTTAGGTAAACAAACTAAAGCTGCCATTATGCAAACCCTGCCATTAAGATGTACAACTAAAGAAGAATGGCCGTCTGGTAGTAAATATATGTTCTATTACAGGGGATGTAAACCTATAAAATACCTCCTAACATCTCCCAGAGACTATCTGGGACAGAGAAGCTAGTGGCTTAGTCAGGGTGGTCATGGGGAATAGTCATGTCAAATCAGGGCAGACTTGGACAGATCTAGGCAGGTGTAGGTGGATTGGGACTGGCTAGGCAGTTCTGTGCAACCTGGAACTTTTATAAAGTTCTAGGCAGCTGTAGGACAGAACTGTGACAATCTCACACAATGTAGGATGGCTGGGAGCTCTGTTATGGTTTAAGTACCCAAGGTGGAGCTCAAAACAAATTTTCTTGCTCCTTTACTACTGGGCCACCACCATATTGCTTGATTTAATTAATGCTTAGTAAATATTTATTTTCTTAAGAACCCCTGATATATATCAGCATTAAAACTTTATTTAAAAAATAATAATATATATATATATATATGTGTGTGTGTGTGTGTGTGTGTATGTAAAATAAATTTAATGTCCCTTTTTTATTTAAAAAAATGTTTGCCTCCCCATTTAATAAATGACATCTTAGAATACATGATGTAATACATGTTTTAGAGAATAGTAGCAATCCTTGTTACATTATTTGTTGTAATAAAAAATGTTACTGTATATAATCTGATTTATGATAATGTGCATGCCCTGTTATTAGAGGGATATTTTTCTTTGCCCCAGATAGAACATACAAGTTTAAACAACTTTCCATTTCACTTATATAATCAAATTTGCTTTACTCTCTTGGTATTCTTTGCAGCAATGCACTACTGGGAGCTAGCTGAGCACATCGGGTGAGCCAATGAACAGAGGTGCATATATGTGCAGCCAGCAATCAGCAGCTAGCTCTATGGGCTAGATTTATCAAAGCCAGATTCAGAATTATCCTGAAATCTAGACTTTTTCATTACTAAAGACAATGCAATTTTAAACAACTTTCTAATTTACTTCTATTAAAAAAATGTGCACAGTCTTTTAATATTTAAACTTTTTTCTTGAGCATGTGCAAGAATTCACAGAATAAACATATATGCATTTGCGATTGGCTGATGGCTGTCACATGGTGCGTGTATGCATTTGAGATTGGCTGATGGCTGTCACATGGTACAGGGGGAATAGAAATAGACATAACTTTTAAAATAGTCAGAAAAAAAATTTACTTCTCATTTGAAGTTCAGACTAAGTGCTATTGCATTGTCTTTTTTATCATGCATTTGTTGATTATGCAAATCTTCTGTGTTTACTGGTCCTTTAAGTGTTAGATGTCAGCTTCCATGTTTCTGATAACATGAACACTAGTGCTAAAAAGTTCTGGCTGCTTTTCGTAGACATTTCCCAATGCTATTGGCTGAGGACAGATTGCAACAGGTAGTATGACAGGGCTGCTAGTTTTCATACAGAAGGGGAACAACACTGGGTAATATTTTGTCACCCAGTGAATTGAGAACAGGGAGACCATCAGGTTCATGGTTGCAAGTAAAAGGCATGCACCGTTGCAGTTACACATCATTTACAGCTTGTAGCTTTGTGAACAGGGGTGATACATTTGTATCATGTGTAACTGAGAAAAATGACTGACTATTATGCCGATCATTTAATGTAATGTAGTCTAACTAATCTGGGACACAAGCTGTGACAAACAGTACGTAGGGTGTACCTCTCGAGAGGTACGTGAGCGCATTCAAGAACATTTATCTGATATCAAAAGATCAGATGGATGTTCAGAATTAGCCAGACATTTCATATTAGAGCATAGAAATACAACTACCACATTGAAATGGATGGTAATTGAGAAGGTGAAAAAACCCAGGAGGGGAGGAAATATGGAAAAAAAATACTTTTCAAAAGGGAAGCCTTATGGATTTTTACTTTGAACACCTGTATCCTTAAAGGTTTCAATTCTGCTTTTGATGTGATACATTTTTGGGAATAGGTACCCTTCCCATATTGTTATCTCAGATAGAAAGGCATTTTTGTATAAACTTAGACATTACATTCCACTCATTGACCATATATTAGTCTTGACCATATTGTCAGCCCCATGTTTGAGTATAATATTTTAATCCTTTTTTAGTATTATACTCCATATTTTAGGCCATTTTTGACATAGTAAATACTATATATTTTAATAATAGTACATATATTAATGGTTTCTACATGGGTTTACTTTACTTTACTATTTAGCTCAGCATGTATAGTTTGAGACTTATTTGTAAACTGTAATATGTAACCATTATAGTATATTTGTATATACAGTATCCCACAAAAGTGAGTACACCCCTCATATTTTTGTAAATATTTTATTATATCTTTTCATGTGACAACACTGAAGAAATTACACTTTGCTACAATGTAAAGTAGTGAGTGTACAGCCTGTATAAGAGTGTAAATTTGCTGTCCCCCCAAAATAACTCAACACACAGCCATTAATGTTGGGCCCAATTAGCCATCCCCCCCCCCCCCGGTGTCATGTGACTTGTTAGTGTTACAAGGTCTCAGGTGTGAATGGGGAGGTGTGTTAAATTTGGTGTTATCGCTCTCACACTCTCTCATACTGGTCACTGGAAGTTCAACATGGCACCTCATGGCAAAGAATTCTCTAAGCATCTGGAAAAAAAGAATTGTTGCTCTACATAAAGATGGCCTAGGCTATAACTGAGCTGCAGCACGGTGGGCAAGACCATACAGCGGTTTCACAGGACAGTTTCACAGGACAATTCACTCAGAACACGCCTCGCCATTGTCTACCAAAGAAGTTGAGTGCATGTGCTCAGCCTCATATCCAGAGGTTGTCTTTGGGAAATAGACGTATGAGTGCTGCCAGCATTGCTGCAGAGGTTGAAGGGGTGGGGGGTCAGCCTGTCAGTGCTCAGACCATATGCTGCACACTGCATCAAATTGGTCTGCATGGCTGTCATCCCAGAAGGAATCCTCTTCTAAAGATGATGCACAAGAAAGACAGCAAACAGTTTGCTGAAGACAAGCAGACTGAGGACATGGATTACTGAAACCATGTCCTGTGGTCCGATGAGACCAAGATAAACTTATTTGGTTCAGATGGTGTCAAGCGTATGTGGCTGCAACCAGGTGAGGAGTACAAAGACAAGTGTGTCTTGCCTACAGACAATCATGGTGGTGGTAGTGTCATGGTCTGGGCCTGCATGAGTGCTGCCAGCACTGGGGAGCTACAGTTCATTGAGGGAACCATGAATGCCAACATGTACTGTGACATACTGAAGCAGAGCATTATCCCCTCCCTCGGGAGACTGGGTCGCAGGGCAGTATTCCAACATGATAATGACCCCAAACACACCTCCAAGATGACCACTGCCTTGTTAAAGAAGCTGAGTGTAAAGGTGATGGCCAAGCATGTCTCCAGACCTAAACCCTATTGAGCATCTGTGGGGCATCCTCAAACGGAAGGTGGGGGAGAACAAGGTCTCTAACATCCACCAGCTCCGTGATGTCGTCATGGAGGAGTGGAAGAGGACTCCAGTGGCAACTTGTGAAGCTATGGTGAACTCCATGCCCAAGAGAGTGCTGGAGAATAATGGTGGCCACACAAAATATTGACACTTTGGGCCCAATTTGGACATTTCCACTTAGGGGCGTACTCACTTTTGTTGCCAACGGTTTAGACATTAATGGCTGTGTGTTGAGTTATTTTGAGGGGACAGCAAATTTACACTGTTATACAGCTGTACACTCACTACTTTACATTGTAGCAAAGTGTAATTTCTTCAGTGTTATCACATGAAAAGATATAATAAAATATTTACAAAAATGTGAGGGGTGTACTCACTTTTGTTGGATACTGTATATATATATATATATATATGTGTGTATATATGTGTATATATATATATATATATATATATATATATATATATATATATATATATATATATATCACAAAAATAGAGAACCGCACTCACAGGTCTTTGAATATACACCTCAGTGTTTAATATATCTGTAACGTTTCGGGGTTTCCCCCTTTGTCAAACATCAAGATCAAAATACACATACCTTGCTTTATACCCCATCCCGATCACTAACATTCAGCTCTGTCCGATGGGACTTCCGGTAGCGTTGATCTTGATGTTTGACAAAGGGGGAAACCCCGAAACGTTACAGATATATTAAACACTGAGGTGTATATTAAAAGACCTATGAGTGCGGTTCTCTATTTTTGTGACTTATATGTGGACTTATGCACCGCACCTGGGCAAATTAATTGAAAACGAGAGTGCTTGGTAAAGGCTTTGTGGATATATATATATATATATATATATATATATATATATATATATATATATATATATATATATATATATATATATATATATATATATATATATTGTATCACATTAGCACAGCAGAGGAAGTTTGTAGTATACCACTGTAAAGTTTAAATTAATTTGTTTTTGTTTTTTAAATGGATGTGTGTTTTTTAACGAAGGACACATTTATGATTAAGGAGTTCTAGTCAAAATATGACTGATGTGTCCAGTCCTGTTTATGTTTTTAACAAGTGATGAATAAACTTTTTGTTTATATTTTTTAACTTTGAAGCATTGCCGGCTTTATTTCTCTATCATTTGCTTTTCTTAGATGTCTGTTTTTCCTTCTGATAGAGAAGCACCAGTTGCAGACCTATTCAACAGAGGGCCCTGGAGCAGAATGTTTTTGGGCCCCTTAAGATAGCTCAGTAATAAGCAATTGTAATAATTTACATGCTGCTCTGTATACTGGTTTTGATGATAGATAGATAGATAGATAGATAGATAGATAGATAGATAGATAGATAGATAGATAGATAGATAGAAAGATAGATCTGCAACCTGCACTAATAAAAGGCTCCCATGCATTAGGATTGTACACATTCTGCACATGCCAATGTATAGACTGTCTGCTTGGGCCGCTACTGCCACTGCACCTGCTCCACCAATGGTAGTTCTGCCCTAAATCATATTGAATTTTATGCTGGTGGAATGTTACCAGGTTTGGTGTGGGATTGGCTGATTACCGTAATGGTGGTGGCATTAACACAGTTAGTGACTTCATACACAGCTTCGGTGGTGACCGTACCCAGGTTTTGCTGTGTAACTTGAAGAGAGGAGATGAGTTATCATTTTTGCAAGGAACGGGACTATTGTCCCCTGAAATGAAATTTTTGAACAACTTTCCAATTGACAAATTTATGTTGTCAATTTTGCTTCATTCTCTTGGTATCTTTTATTGAAGAAGCAGCAATGCACTCCTGGGAGCTTGCTGAACACATTTGTAAGCCAGTGAAAATAGGCATACAAGCTCAGCCACCAATCAGCAGCTAGCTCCAAGCTCTTGAGCCTATCTAGATATGCTTTTCAGCAAAGGATACCAAGAGTTTTAAGCAAATTATAGAAGAGAAGTAAATGTGAAAGTTGTTTAAAATGATATGCTCTATCTGAACCATGAAAGAAACATTTTGGGTTTCATGTCCCTTTAATTAAGCAGTAACGTGCAGCAGGAGATAGTTGCTAAATGTACAAATAAGCTGCACATCATTTATTTCAAATATGATGGTTCATTGGCACCAAAACAGTGAATTAAGTAGGTGCATAAATTATATTTGGATGTAAAGAGCAAAATTCTAAAGGGACCCCTCCTGACGCCTATGGATGTACCAATAAAGCTATAAAATTGCGCTATAACTAAATGTGTATTCAGTCTAATGTCAGTAACATACAAAATAGTGTTTGTGAGAAACAACCAGTAAATTAAAATCAATGCAGATATTAGATATCTTGATTTACACTGTTGATAGTACAAAAATCCTGGTATTAGTGCAATGGGTTGGTGAGTGACACTCAGAAATGAGAGCGTCTGCTGGAAGTGTAACCCTCTGCTTCAGTAAGGCAAACAGCTGAGATGGATGTCATTAGCAGTAAATGCAGCTTATTAACAAGTATTTAGGCTAAGTTTTGGCTAATAACAAAGTTAGGTAATTAGTGTAGACTGTCACTCATTAGCAGGCAGTCTTTTTGTAAATTACAGCGGATTAGTAGTACAATAAAAGGGACAGTGGTTTAAGATTTCCCATGTACTAAAAGAGCTCTTCATTGAGTCAAATCTAACTAACTAAAACTAACTCACACTTTAGTGAATAATCCGCTGCATTTAATAACTGGACCTGGATAGTTGCATCTCACTAAAGTGTTCATAGTGAATCTAGACAAGTGAAGGATACTTAGTAAGGATAGGTGAGGCAGAGGAATAGTAAAATAGAGCCATTTCTTAAAGGCAATGTCACTTCATCTTGCCTCCTAAGGACAGTGAGATGCATTGGAAATAAATTAAACAGATAGTAAAAAAACAAACTGGAAACAAGTTAAGCCACAATATAAAATCAGAACTAGCTGGTACTTGTTTCAAACACAAATGAAACAGTGACAGACATAATTTTAATGGGAAACTGTCTGAGAAGATGTCAGAATCAGCAATTATTTTTTAGCTGCAAAAAACCCTAATTAAATAAACAGTTTACTGTAAAATGGAGTTAAAGGGACATTATACACTCATTTTTTCTTTGCTTAAATGTTTTGTAGATTATCTATTTATATAGCCCATAATGTTTTTTTGGGGTTTTTTTTTTAAATGGATAGTTTTGCTTTTTTTTTTTTGGTTTTCAAAAGAGCTTTATTAAAGTCAAATGAGATTACATATCATAGAGCGGTTGTACATAGAATAGATCATTAATGTTACAAATTATAATGACTCAAACATACATCTATGCAGTCATATATCTAAGTGAAATGTACAAACCCATAAAATATTTATAGCAAATTTGACTATGGTTAAACATCAGTATTCACAGTGCTCTTTTACTAGCCCCCTATAACTAAGATATAGGCCTCTCTTGGGCCTATTCATACGCTTAAATAACATTCGGGGAGATTATTAAATATAAAACATGAACAAGAATTTACATAGAACACCTAGCACCATATTTAAAGACATTGTGAAACTACACATTTCTGTTAAGTGTTCATACAGGTGCATCGGTCAGGACTGTATGCAATATTAACACATAACTCACATAGATAAATAACTATTTTTGTGGTCTTAATATAGAACTTCAAAACAATATTATAAGAGGCACCCCTTCACAGAACCCACTTCCTAACGATAAATAATTCACATTATTGTGCCCTAGTGGCTATATATATACGCTTTCAGCAGGTTGTTAAGTGTTAAGCCTTAGGCTAAAATCAGATATATATGATATGGCTCATATAGTTTTCTTTTTAGGAAGAGCTCATGTTAATTGTAATAGTTGATAGTTATGCGCCCAACAGCGGACCCGGCCGTAGACCGCGGGAGGGACATTGGTATTACTATCCTCTTTTTTTTTTTTTTTTTTTTTAATACTCTTACTTTAATCTGAGGCAGCGCTTACGTCATTAAACCCTTTTTCAATTGTATTTTATGTCACCTTAGGGGCCCCCCACTAAACCCCGCAGGAGACACACAGAGATTATAAAGGGTGTGTATGTATTCACTATACCTCCATCACGCCATAAATACATAGTTAGTTCTAAGGATCACTTATAACATGCTTCAGTAAAAATGCATGTGGCCATCGAAAGTAAATCCTAGGAAGGCAACGACTTATGCAGTCACTATAATATAAACATAGATAAACTAGGTTAAAACATTTTTAAACCAACAATATGAAACAGTATGTGTCGATACCAGTAAGTTTTCAGGCTGGCTTTAGCTTGTCCCAATATTGCGTTATATACTGTCTTTTAGGGTCTTTTCTGCCGCAATAAAAGGGTATGTTTAGCTGCCAAGGTAGAGTTATTTCCGTTAAGGATGAAATGTTATTGATATCTATTTCAAACCCGGATCCATCTCTATATCCCTGTACAAGGGGTGCTTCCAATTCATGTCTGAATAGCCGCGGGACAGCTTGGGTTAAAGTGTTGGGCTTCTTGATCTGATCAGAGACCGCATTGCAACTTACTCCATCGCCACAACTGTTTTTAAGTGTTGAATCAGCACTGAAAGGTGCTTTGAGGATGAAGCCTATCAATCGCTTTTGGCTGGTTAATTTGCCGGGGAAGCTTTTTTCGGGGTGAAGCCTGTAAAGATGACCCTGAGCCAACTTTGATTTCCCTTTAGCTTTTAGGAGGGGGAAGCACGGGGGCGCCCTTAGCCGCGGCTCCGTCCCTCGCAGCTGTCACCTCTTTGTTTTTCATTCTGCTCCCTGAGTTGAAGTATGCCATGTGTGATTCATGAAAAAGTCCCAAGTAGCCCTTTGTATGAGACCCAGAAAGCGATGTTCCAATTTCTCCATGATGTCGTCAATACGGGTCAGAGAGTTAACTTCCTTCACGGCAGCCATATTTGTTGCGCAGTAGTTAAATTCTTGATAGTTACAGGTTTCTTGTATTGGGTAGATCCCTGTTGTTCTGAAAAGCTGACAAGATGTGAGATATTTATATTTATTATGTCCAGTCCTGACAGTTACCCTCGGGGATCCGAGGGGGGTAGCGCTGCCTGTCCTGAGCCGCCGCTCCAGGCCTTTACTGTCCGCTCTTATGCCCCAACATCAAAAATACAGTGAATAATCCGGGTCTTATCAACCAAACCACTAAACCAGTAGTGCTGATAGTTTAAATTGCTATATCGCTGTAAAGAGTACCATATACCGGCGGGTTGTTAGGTGATCGGCAGGAGCTCTAAGAAGATGCGACCATCCGCAGTCACTACTTGGACACGCCCCCCCAGTTTTGCTTATTTTTAAATAACATTGCTCTGATTTTCAGACTCCTAACCAAGCCCCAAAGTTTTAGGATAATACCGACGTATACCTACACCAGCTTGCTCCTGTTTGTGTAAAGGGTCTTTTCATATGCAAAGGAAAGGGAGAGGGGGGAGTGTCTGCTATTTCCCACTTGCAGTGGGTGTTCCGGTAACCTTTTAAACAGAGCTAAACTGGAACCTTCTAAGTAAGTTTTTGAACTGTTTTATACTGGATTTTTATATCAGTATCTGTGCATATTATTCTTTATAGTAGTTTCTATTACATGCAGTTAAATGAAAATCGGTGTATACTGTCCCTTTAATAGGTTTCCAATTACTTGTTACCCCAACTGCAGAGTACCTCCTTCATGTTTTTTTTTGTATATATAATAACTGTTTCTGCTAATTTCAGCTATAACCCAATCAAATGAGCCGAGTTTGCAGGGAGATCAGACCCCATTATTTTATCTTTCTATATATTCCAAATTATCATCTTATCTCTCACTTTATACACAAAGACTCATACTTAGTGCCTGATGATCTAAAGCTCTCTGATCTGGTGAGATTAGCTACGAAATCTTGCCAGCACTGTGAGGTGCCTCAAATATATTTAGAAAGGAAATTATAGCTTGAGATGTGGTTATCTAACTTTGCTCGGTTCTGGATGTGAGGCAGACACATACATTACAATATAATGCTTAAAAAAAGCCAGCAAGTCTTTGATCATTAGGCCCTTAAATAGAACAATTGAAAATAAACATTTTAGCACCTTTCTCTCCCACACTACTGGGTGTGTGATTTCTTCAGCACCTTCTTGGTTACATAGCTTTTCTATAACCAGTACTTATTTACTGAAATTTACAATAAAGATAGGTATACAATATGCAAAAACAGCTCTTGTAAATGACAAAACAAAGGTAAAGAAACGAGTTGCAAACAATATAACACACTCCAGCAGATAAAATGGATAATAATGGGGACACGTTAAAGGGACATTAATTTTCTTTTAGGTTTCAGATTGAAAATACATTTTTAAACAACTTTCTAGTTAACTTAAATTACTTGTTATCAAATTTGCCTCATTATATTGAAAGAGCAGCTACCAATCAGCAGCTAGCTCCCAGCTCCTGAGCCTACCTAGGTATGTTTTTCAACAAATCATACCAAGAGAACTAAGCAAATTAGATATTAGAAGTCAACTGGAAAGTTTAAAATTATATGCTCTATTAGAATCATGAAAGAACAATTTTGTTGTTTTTGTTGTGTTGCTATAGAAAAACATATCAGTCAAGTCTTAAAGTTTTTAAAACAAATTAACATCCTTTTTACTGCAATTATTTTGGAATAGCAAAACTCCGCCCACCATTTGCCTTATATGGAGGGGCCAATCTGGACTTTGGTCTGCAGACAACAAGACTAGCTGCAGTTATATATCAGTTGTTATCATTTAAAGCCAATTAAGCACAGATGCATAACAGAGTTAACCTCTATAAGTCAGCAGGTTCTTTTCATGTTCTGAGAGTCACAAATTGCTCAATTTTCAGAGCTAAAATACATGAAAAGGGGGCAAAACAAATAATGAAAGTATATTGCAGAGTTGTTTCATTACACATAACTAAACATTTTATATAAAAAAAAATCTCAAGGTGTATACTGCCCTTTTAAGCCACTGTTTTAGTGAATATAAGAAATAGATTTATGGTGAACATGCCTCAGTTACAATCCCAAACTTAGCTTCTTTATGTTACTTAATCTAGATAGGTGACCTACATTCAATAAGAATTTAAAAAACTTTCCATAGAAAAAAAATCCTTTAGAGCTGCCTTACTATAATTTGGGGAGCTCCCTAATTCTTCAGTAAATTTGCTGCGTAAAATAGCATAGGAACTAAAGATAATCTCCAGAGACTCTGTGTTAGATTATGCAGTCAATTCCCTGAGAAATAAACAGCTATGCTGGTGAATCAGATCCATTAAATAAAATGAATTGAAGACCATTGTGTTAATGAAAATGTTTTTAAAATCTCAGCGACCATAAGCCCAAGACAAGATGAATAACATACAAACTTCTCTTAAACCCCTTTTTTAGCTTCTTTAAAGGGACATGAAACCCCAAATTTTTCTTTCAATTTAGATAGGAATACAATTTTAAACAATTTTCAAATTTACTTCCATGATCTAATTTGCTTCATTCTCTTGGTATCCTTTGTTTAAGCAGCAATGCACTACTGAGAGGTAGCTGAACACATTGAGTGACGCAATAAAACAAGGTATATAAGTGCAGCCACCAATCAGCAGCTTCTAAGCCTACCTAGGTATACTTTTAAACAAAGGATACCAAGGGAACAAAACAAATTAGATAATAGAAGTACATTGAAAGTTGTTTAAAATCGCTTGCTGTATCTGAATCATAAAAGAAAAAAATGGGTTCCATGTCCCTTTAAGCAATGGGAAAATTGAGTTAGAATAAACAATTTGTGAAATGACAATAATTTTGAGCAAATCCGGCATCTCTAGCTGTTGACATAAAGGCATATGAGCACAGTCAAACCCCAGGGTGCACATAGTGAATGAAATATGCCCAAATTCCTGCTAGGTTGTGCTGAATCCCTGTCTGGATAACACATATAGTCCTGTAGATTGTAAGCTTTGTAGAACAGGGCCCTCCATCTACTGTATTCATTGTATTTAGACTGTATTATCTGTACTTTTTTTTTATTCATGAATAAGTGTAATTTTTCTCCCCATCTCATGTATCCAGCCCTAGGACGCTTTACAAATAAATGGTTATAGTAATTATCATTATATATAAGAATTTTAGCTCTGAGTAACAGGCAAGAGAGTGCATGGTATGTACTTGCAACAATGAGCAGCTCAAAAGGTGCTGATGCTGAAGTCAAACAATTATATAACAAATCATTTTTTTAAAAGAAATATAAGCTTTGTAAATGTATAGCTGCAGTATAGTTCAGTGTAGAATGTCCCTTTAATAATCCCATAACATTTTATTACATAGCAATGCTTGTGATGACTGTCTCCTGAGTGACATTTACCCTTAATGCCATCTAGCAAGTGGTACTCTCAGCTAATGACACAGCCTGCTGGCTCACTGACACTCCGAATAAAGACTGCCCATGTTTGCTCTGATGGCTTTTCCTTTCTCTTGCACTGGGCTCAGATGGTCTTGCCTTGTCCCCCACCCTCCCTGGATGTGGTTAGAGCCATATGCCACTAATTGCCTCTGTATATCTATACATCTGTCCATCCCTACCCCCAGCCCATGCAATCTGCCCACCCTACAAATCTTTACAGTGCTAGAGGAGGGATGGGTGGGGGGAGGCAGAACACTGTATTGCCCTTCAACCCCTGCTATGAAATGACCTGGGGGAGAAAAAAAAAAGCACTCACCTCTTCAGCACCATGCGTTATGAACCTGCCATGTCTGCACTGTATGTTATTCCCTGTACACTGCATAATATTAATCTGCCCATTGTTATGTCTGTAATTTCATATGCATAAAATCTGAAGCATTACAGTAAAATAGCAATATCACAGTTTTATAGGGCTCGTCTAATATCAGAGTGTATACATTTACATACTAAATCTGACTGCTTAAGCCATCTCTAATACTATACTAACTAAAGGGAAACATTTGCATAAGTTTAAAAAACAACAACAACAAAAACTGACTGATGTAGAAAATGTACAGTAGTTCAGTTGAAATCATATCTGAAAAGTAAGCAATCCAGTCTTAGATTATCAGGCACAAACGTATTTCACATATATATATAATAAAGGATATTACATGACACAATACCTTATACTGTGTATTTGTATATGTGTTACTACATATTAAACAGGTGAATACCATAACCTGTAGCTCCGAGTGATGCAATCTCAGTGTACTATGAAGTATTACATATATCTTAAGAATGGCCAAATAGATCCCAACTGATAAAACTTTAAATTTCCTATGTTTTAAATGACACAGAGATCAACAGATGTGTCCCATAAACTCTTAAAGGATTACTATACTTTTGTTAGTGGCGTATAGAACAAATATATAAATGTTTTTATAATGTTTAAAGGTATAATATATAAAAAGTAGTTTTAATATCTTCTAATGACGTTGGTAAAGACAGCCCTCAAATATGGGCTGTACAATCGTCCCTATAGTCCACCAATAATATTCAGTTTAGATTAATATAATTATTATTCCGTTTAAATTAATCTAAATATTATTCGTCATCTCACGCATGTGCAATCCGATTGGGGCTATTGCGCATGCGCAAATCGTTCCATGAAGCCGATGCCAACTGAAGATTCAATACAGAGAAACACCGGGTGACGTATTTTCTGACGTGTCAGAAGTTTGCACAGGCGCATCAAGGATAAAGCCCGCCATGTTCGTAACCTGGGTTATCATGCAGGATAGGCTAGTTGATCCGGTATCCCCGGAGTTGGTTTGGAGATAAGCAAAAGTTTGAAAATCAATTGTGGACAAATGGTAAGTTACTGCAACATATGTGACATTAATAATTGTCTTATTTTTAAATGTTTAATCTATTTTTCTAACTTTTTTTTAAGTTCAGTGTCCCTTTAATCTCTACAACAGAACATGTTATATATGAAGCAGCCGCAGTCTGTGATTCTTGGTCAAATACAATCAGAACCAAAGGCCCAAATTAATTTGAAAACCAAAAAAATCGCCCCCAATCAATGTTATTCTATGGAGTCTATCCAATAACAAGTTGAGAGATTACTTTACTACAAAATAAATAAACTACAGAATTGGAACAAAAAAAAAACCTAAACTGAAGGGTTTCTCTCATAGGATTTTTCTCTCTACATTCATGGAATCTAAAGATTTTATAAGATTAATGGCCTTGTACTTGAAATTGGAAATATAAAATCTTTAATTATAAGCAGTTTTCATTATTTTGTTTGCTTTTCCTGTAATTGAACTTCCAATGAGAATTGGAAGTACAGACTCCAGACTGCTATATTCCACTTAGCTGTTGTTTTCTTACACTAGTAACTCACTTATATTTGTGTTTAATCAGGGGTCAAGTCCTACAAAAAAATGTGTGGGAACTCACCAAGACTTCCACCCCCCCTCACAATTGATATTGTTTTATATATATATATATATATATATATATATATATATATATATATATATATATATATATATATATATACCGGTATATATATATATATATATATATATATACACACACTTACACACACACACTGTATTTATATGTATATAATCTATACACTTTGGTTAATGAAAGCAAATTTAATCCAATGAAGGGTTGAATAGTTGTCTTTGGGCCTGAGAATCCTCCTCTTTCACAGAGTCTCGCCCACTTAAGGTGCAATAGTCCTATTTTTGCTAAAGGGATCTAAATAACCCCAGAGTAAGCCACACAGAAATGTAAGCACCATGTGATCACACAGCAGGACCACTGACAGGCTTTCATTTAGTGTATTGTAGGAATTGTTACTGCCCATTACTAGAGGATCTCACTATCCTTCTAGCAGACTGTGCTCCAACTCCTCCCACTAGCAGCAGCAATGTTTACTGAAGCATTTCTGTTCTCTGTCCAGAGGGAACTTAGTTCCTCCTGCAAAAATAGTGCAGGAACTCCGTTCCCATGCATTCCTGCTTGACTTGACCCCCTGTGTTTAATTCATATCATGCGTCTCTTTAACAGTACATCCTGTCTCAGCGAAAGTAAACCCTTTTGCAGAGAGATACTGAGAACAAAGTTTTGCAGATTATGGCACACACACACAAATGATATTTTAAATACAATACAATTGGTGAAGCAGGTGCATTGGTACCAGGGCCCAAATGTTGAGGGGGGCCATTTGCAGCCACTCTATACATAGGAGTGTACAGAGTGTGAACAATCCTAATGAGGGGCTTTTTGTCATGTGAAAAATAAAGTATATACTGTATAGTCATGTGAAAAGGAAAGTTATCTGGTCCTTAGCAAGTCTTAAAATTAGGTAAATACAACCTCAGATGAACAACAAAATATTACACTGTGTCATGATTTATTTTACAAAAATAAAGCAAAAATGGACAAGCCATGTGTAAAAAAAACTAAGTACACCTTATGATTCAATAGCTTGTAGAACCACCTTTATCAGCAATAACTAGAAGTAATCATTTTCTGTATGACTTTTTCAGTCTCTCACATCGTTGTGGAGGAATTTTGGCCCACTCTTCTTTACAATGTTACTTCAGTTAATTGAGGTTTGTGGGCATTTGTTTATGCACAGCTCTCTTAAGGTCCCGCCACAATCGAGTTGAGGTCTGGACTTTGACTGGGCTATTTGCAACACCTTGATCCTTTTCTTTTTCAGCCATTCTGTTGTAGATTTGCTGGTGTGTTTGGGATCATTGTCCTGTTACATGACCACATTTTAGCCAAGCTTTAGCTGTCGGGCAGATGGCCTCAAATTTGACTCTTCAATACTTTGGTATACAGAGGAGTTCATGGTCATCTCAATGACTGCAAGGTTTCCCAGGTTCTGTGGCTGCAAAACAAGCCCAAATCATCACCCCTCCACCACCATGCTTGACAGTTGGCATGAGGTGTTTGTGCTAATATGCTGCGTTTGGTTTTTGCCAAACATGGCACTATGCATTATGACCAAACAGCTCCACTTTGGTTTTATCTGTCCAAAGGACATTGTTCCAGATGTATTGTGGTTTATTCTGATGCAACTTTGCAAACCTAAGTCGTGCTGCCATGTTCTTTTTAGCGAGAAGAAGCTTTCTCCTGCCAACCCTTCCATACAAACCATGACTAGTCCTCTTGATATTAAAACTAGTAAACGTTTAAATTCAGTTTTTAAACCTCATGTGGTTATTCCTGAGGTTTTTCCAGTTCCTGAAGCTATTTCAGATGTAATTTCTAGGGAATGGAATAAACTGGGTACCTCTTTTACTCCTTCTTCAAGGTTTAAGAAACTGTACCCTTTGCTGTCTGATAGATTGGAGTTTTGGGAAAAGATCCCCAAAGTTGATTGGGCCATCTCTACTCTTGCTAAACGTACTACTATTCCTACGGCAGATAGTATTTCTTTTAAAGATCCTTTAGATAGGGAACTTGAATTTTATCTATGGAAGGCTTATTTATGTTCAGGTCATCTTCTTAGGCCTGCTATTTCTTTGGCTGATGATGCAGCTGCTTCAACTTTTTGGTTGGAAACCCTAGCGCAACAAGTATCAGACCATAATGTGTATAGCATTGTTAAGTTAATTCAACATGCTAATAATTTCATTTGTGATGCCATTTTTGATATCATTGGACTTGATGTCAGATATATGTATTTAGCTATATTAGCTAGAAGAGCTTTATGGCTTAAATCTTGGAATGCTGATATGACTTCTAAATCAACGTTGCTATCTCTCTCTTTCCAAGGTAATACATTATTTGGTTCTCAGTTGGATTCAATTATTTCAACTGTCACTGGGGGGAAGGGAGCTTTTTTGCCTCAGGATACAAAATCTAAAGGTAAATTTAAGGCTGCTAACCGTTTTCGTTCCTTTAAACAAACTAAGGAACAGAAACCTGATCCTTCCCCTAAGGGAACGGTTTCCAATTGGAAGCCTTCTTCAGTCTGGAATAAATCCAAGCCATTTAAAAGATCTAAATCAGCCTCCAAGTCCGCATGAAGGTGCGGCCCTCATTCCAGCTCAGCTGGTAGGGGGCAGACTAAAAATTTTCAAGAATGTTTGGATCAATTCAATCCAAAATCATTGGATTCAGAACATTGTTTCTCAAGGGTACAGAAAAGGTTTCAAAGTAAGATAGCCTGTGAGAAGTTTCTTTCTCTCAGGCATTCCAGTGAACCCAGAAAAGGCTCAGGCTTTCCTGAAGTGTGTTTCAGACCTGGAGGTTTCTGGGGTAATTGTGCCAGTTCCTGTTCAGGAACGGGGTCTGGGGTTTTATTCAAATCTGTTCATTGTCCCAAAGAAGGAGAATTCTTTCAGACCAGTTCTGGACCTAATCATTTTGAATCGTTATGTGAGAATACCAACATTCAAAATGGTGACTATAAGGACTATTCTGCCTTTTGTTCAGCAAGGGCATTATATGTCCACAATAGACTTACAGGATGCATATCTTCATATTCTGATTCATCCAGATCACCATCAGTTCCTGAGATTCTCTTTTCTAGACAAGCATTACCAATTTGTTGCTCTTCCTTTTGGCCTAGCGACAGCTCCAAGGATCTTTTCAAAGGTTCTCGGTGCCCTACTCTCTGTAATCAGAAAGCAGGGTATTGCAGTGTTTCCTTATTTGGACGATATTTTGGTACTTGCTCAGTCTTTACGTTCTGCAGAATCTCACACAAATCAACTAGTGTTGTTTCTTCGAAAACATGGTTGGAGGATCAATCTACCAAAAAGTTCTTTGACTCCTCAGACAAGGGTAACCTTTTTAGGTTTCCAAATAGATTCAGTATCCATGACTTTGTCTCTAACAGACAAGAGACGTCTGGAATTAGTTGCAGCTTGTCGGAACCTTCAGTTTCAATCTTTCCCTTCAGTAGCTATGTGCATGGAGGTTTTAGGTATCATGACTGCAGCATTGGACGCTATCCCTTTTGCTCGTTTTCACACGAGACCTCTTCAGCTTTGTATGCTGAATCAATGGTGCAGGGATTATACAAGGATATCACAATTAATATACTTAAATCCCAATGTTCGACTATCTCTGACTTGGTGGTTAGATCACCATTGTTTAGTTCAAGGGGCCTCTTTTGTTCATCCAACCTGGACTGTGATCACAACAGATGCGAGTCTTTCAGGTTGGGGAGCTGTCTGGGGATCTCTGACAGCGCAGGGGGTTTGGAAATCTCAAAAGGCGAGATTACCAATCTATATTTTGGAACTCCGTGCGATTCTCAGAGCTCTTCAGTTTTGGCCTCTTCTGAAGAGAGAACCGTTTATTTGTTTTCAGACAGAGAATGTCACAACCGTGGCGTATGTCAATCATCAAGGTGGGACTCACAGTCCTCAAGCTATGAAAGAAGTATCTCGGATACTTGCTTGGTGGAATCCAGCTCCTGTCTAATTTCTGTGGTCCATATCCCAGGTATAGACAACTGGGAAGCGGATTATCTCAGTCGCCAGACTTTACATCCGGGAGAGTGGTCTCTTCACCCAGATGTGTTTTTTCAGATTGTTCAGTTGTGGGGGCTTCCAGAAATAGATCTGATGGCTTCTCATCTAAACAGGAAACTTCCCAGGTATCTGTCCAGGTCCAGGGATCCTCAGGCGGAAGCAGTGGATGCGTTGATACTTCCTTGGAGTTATCAACCTGCTTATATCTTTCCGCCTCTAGTTTTTCTTCTAAGAGTGATTTCCAAAATCATAATGGAGCGTTCGTTTGTACTGCTGGTGGCTCCAGCATGGCCACACAGGTTTTGGTATGCGGATCTTGTTCGGATGTCCAGTTGCCAACCTTGGCTACTTCCGTTAAGGTCAGACCTTCTATCTCAAGGCCCGTTTTTCCATCAGGATCTCAAATCATTAAATTTGAAGGTATAGAGATTGAACGCTTTGTGCTTAGTCATAGAGGTTTCTCTGACTCAGTAATTATACTATGTTACAGGCTCATAAATCTGTGTCTAGAAAGATTTATTACTGAGTTTGGAAGACTTACATTTCTTGGTGTTCTTCTCATAAATTCTCTTGGCATTCTTTCAGAAGAAAAATTGCTAATCTTCCTGATATTCATTGTTTTGTACAGGCTTTGGTTCGTATCAAGCCTGTCATTAAATCAATCTCTCCTCCTGGGAGTCTTAATTTGGTTTTGAAAGCTTTACAGGCTCCTCCGTTTGAGCCTATGCATTCTTTGGACATTAAATTACTTTCTTGGAAAGTATTGTTCCTTTTGGCCATCTCTTCTGCTAGAGAAATTGTAGAGAAATTGTTGTTCCTTCATTGTGTCCTAATCCTAAAGATTTCAGAAAGACTTCTAGTCTATTTGTTATCTTTTCTGGTTCTAGGAAAGGTCAGAAGGCTTCTGCCATTACTTTGGCATCTTGGTTAAAGCTTTTGATTCATCAAGCTTATTTGGAGTCGGGTAAATCCCCGCCTCAGAGGATTACGGCTCATTCTACTAGGTCAGTTTCCACTTCCTGGGCTTTTAAAAATGAAGCTTCTGTTGATCAGATTTGCAAAGCAGCAACTTGGTCTTCTTTGCATACTTTTACTAAATTCTACCATTTTGATGTTTTTTCTTCTTCAGAAGCAGTTTTTGGTAGAAAAGTACTTCAGGCAGCTGTTTCAGTTTGATTCTTCTGCTTATAATTTCAGTTTTTTTCATTATAACATTAAAACATTTGATTAGGGTTGTGGATTAATTTTTCAGCGGAATTATATATATCTATATATATTATATATATTTCAGCAGATATAAATATATATCTGTATATGTTCATATATATTTATAATCTGCTGCCCATCACTGCGCAACTTACCACCTTCACTATGCTAGTTCTCATGCCGTGTCTCACAGCATGAGAAGAAGGCTCCCATTGAAGCCTATGGAAGCGCGCTCTCGTGAGAGCAAAGCTTCTGTGCAATGCGAACACCAGGTTGTGTTTGCAGTGCACCTAACTTGTCATACCAGCGCACAGTTGCGTGCGCTGGTATTACTAAATGGAGCGCAAATATCGCTTTGTGGAACCGATATTTTACACTCCACTTATAATCTAGCTTATAATATATGCAGCCCTTTGCAGCATAGCACCCCTATAGACCTGCCACTGCTTTAAGGGTCAGTGACATGATGTATAAACTGTAATGTATCAAATTCATTTTTATAATTAAGGGGTCAATTTATCAAAGCGTCAATGTCAGTGCATTTGCCGGCGTCAATACGCTCGGCAGACATCGCTGACGCAGATCTGAATATGATACCCTTATTTATAAAAAAAAAACATCAAAAACATGCGTGGCAAGTACGGTGCGAAGAGCATCAGACTGTTATTAACTAACAGTCATTGATGTCGCAGGTTTTTCCCAACTTTATTTCTACCATTTCATTACTGTCCATGAACAAGCACATTTCTCTAAAGCTAATCTTTTATTCTTCAACTGTTAATGTCCAAGAAATAGCTACATTTATACCTCAACAAACAATATCTCATAGAATTTTTTTTATATTTATTTGTTATACAAAAAAAAATCTGTTATATGATACTTTCACATAAATTAATGTGTATTTGTATTTCTAGGAGTAATGATATGCTTTGATCTCATTTTTTTTTTATAAATGATTATTAATGAATTTGTACACATATCTTTTAACATACTTGTGTGTGTGTGTATATATATATATATATATATATATATATATATATATATATATATATATATATATATATATATACTATATACAGTATATATATATATATATATATATATATATGTGTGTGTGTGTGTGTGTTATGTCAGAAATCTTTTGCAAACATATTTACATGTCCCTAAATTCCTTTTTTTGTACTAAACAATGTTGTCTTTCATATCTCTGTGTTTATTTATACCACTATATGTATATAATGTAAATGTATTATTATTCTGAGCAGGAATAATTGTGAATATAACATGTAATCATAGTATTATATGTAATTATTTGCAATCAATGGATATTTTAAGAGCTGGGACAGTTTTCTCTCTGTACCTGTGTAACCCCTCCTGATTGCAAATCTTGTTTTAAAAACCACCCCTTCACAGGTGTTACGAAATGGGCTAGCATATAAGATGACATTTCTTACTGAAAAAAGAAATTCAAGAGAAGGAAGAAATACCCTGAAAATAGCATTACAGTAAAGAGATCATTTTAATTTCTGCTGTATCTGAATCATGACAGTTTAATGTTAGGTGAGCTATTCCTTTGAGCTATCAGCTTAAAGGGACATTCCAGTCAAAATTTAAATGCACATAGATTAATTATATATTTGAATAGAAACATATTTGCAATATTCATGTATTAGCAAAAATACTTCTAGTAAAAGTTATCACTGTTTTAGTGTTAGCATTTTTTGCTGCACGTTCATGTGAAGCATAACTAGATATTGTCACTGCACCCACATTTTAAATAATGTAGCTGCTCAGATCATCAGTGGGACTTGCATCATGTCAGCAATTAATAAATTGAGTCATTACCAGATGGTAGAAGCAACTTAGGCTCTTCGAACAAGTGCTGTGTTTAAAATGCTGATGCACAGGGCATACTTTAATACACTTTTGAAACAGCTATAGTTTTTTTAGAAGTATTTTTGCTAATGCATGTATATTACAAAATTGCTTCTGTTCAATACCGAAATGCACCCATGTGGTTTTCAATATTGGAATATCCCTTTAAGATTATATTGAATCAAACATCAATTCGAATTTTAAAATCATTGTCTAAAATATTACAGTGTGTCCTAATGTCAGCATCAATGTTTATCTTTAATTCTAAATTCACATATATATACATACTTTCAAAGTATAATACACAATGTAACAAATGGCACTTACAAGTTCTGATGAGTGATCAATGACAAAAGTATCAAGCAATTTGTCAGAGTCGAATGTAAATTTGAAACATCTGTAATGACGCAAGCATCGATCTGCATCGGATTGAGATCACAGGATCGTATTTAATGTCACAAATTTCAACATTTGCCGATCTTGACGCTTTGATAACTATGGCGGATCAATCTTGCGACAAATACGACACAGAATTCAAGTGTATTTTCAGTTGACGCTTTGATAAATAGACCCCTGTGTCTCATCATTGTAAAAAAAAAAAAAAAAAAAAAGCGCTCCTACCACCATGCCCAAACTACTTCCAAAAGCTGATACAGGAAATTTGGGCTGTCTCAACTAGAATATTGACGTCCAATCAAAAGGTGCCCCATCCTGCTCATTGCTGTAGAGAGTGAAGCACTACAAACAGGTGGGAATGTGCTTCAGATTGTAGAATGGCTGATGCAGATATAAAGAAATGTATGTAATAAGTTAAAGGGACATAAAAAAAAATTGTATTAAATGCATTGCACATATTAGCAATTAAGCTCTGCTATGCAAAAATAAAAATAAATGTTTCACAGTATTTACTATTAAATCATGTTATTATCAAAAGTGCATTGTTTTGCATTCTAGGGACGCACCCCTTGATAAGGATCTAATCATCTATGTTGTGGCCATCAGAGACAAATATAAATAAGATGCTGTGTGGTATAGGATGTTCTTAAAGGGACATGAAACCAAAAATATATATTTTTTATTTTACTTCTATTATCTAATTTGCTTCATTCTGTTGATATCCTTTGATGAAAAACATATCTAAATAGGCTCAGTAGCTGCTGATTTGTGGCTGCACATAGATGCATTGTGTGATTGGCTCACCCATGTGAATTGCTATTTCTTCAACAAAGAATATCTTAAGAATGAAGCAAATTAAATGATAGAAGTAAATTGGAATGTTGTTTAAAATTGTATTCTCTAACTGAATCATGAAATAAAAAATGTGGGTTTAATGTCCATTTAAGTCTGCATTATAAACCCCAGTTTCTCAAGGAAAGCAGAAGAACTATAGTTAAACTACATGAAACATGGAAAAAAAATAAACTTTCTTTACAGTAAATATTTTATGGGGAGTTCAATCGTGAGTTAGATTTTTCTTTAAAGTACAGTAATGCCTCTTCAGTCCTGTATAATATCCATGTTTTTCACCAGTCATTTATGTCACTGTATCGCTAGTCTTGAAGGGACAGTATACACCAATTTTGTATCATGTAATAGACACTGCTATAAAGAAGAATATGCACAGATACTGATATAAAAATCCAGTATAAAACCTTTTTAGAAACTTACTTAAAGGGACATAATACTCATATGCTAAATCACTTGAAACTGATGCAGTATAACAGTAAAAAGCTGACAGGAAAATATCACCTGAGCATCTCTATGTAAAAAAGGAAGATATTTTACCTCACAACTTCCTCAGCTCAGCAGAGTAAGTTCTGTGTAAAAAGTTATACTCAACTGCTGCTCAGCTGCAGGTAAAAGAAAAAATTAAGAAATGAACAGCAGCCAATCAGCATCAACAGTGCTAAGGTCATGAACTCTTTTACTGTAATCTCATGAGATTTGACTCAACTCTCATGAGATTTCATTGTAAACTTCCTTAAGCTGAATAGGGAAATAAGCTGAGAGTGCACGTTACGTAAGCTTGCTCCTTCTGCTGTCCTGGGACAGACATACTGATTTGTTGCTTAGAAGCCCTTTACAATGGGATGTGGCTACTGAGAAACTTTTGAGGTAAAATATCTTTCTTTTTTACATAGTGATGTTCAGGTGATATTTTCTAGTCAGCTTTTTACAGCTATGCTCCATCACTTTCAAGTGTTTAAACATTTGGGTATTATGGCCCTTTAAAAGCTCCTAGTTTAGCACTCCCCCTTCCCCTGCATATGAGAAGACTTATTACACAACCAGGAGTCTGTAGACATCAGTATACATCTGAAAACTTTGAGGCTTGAAATCACCACAATGTTATTTAAAAATAAGCAAAACTATACATTTTTACAAAAACACTCCCAGATGGACGATATAAATGGATCATCTACAAAACATTTATGCAAAGAAAAATCTAGTGTAGAATGTCCCTTTAAGGAACGATATCTCTTAAATTTGTTATCTCTAACTCCCATTAGCAGATGCTGCAGAGGTCACAGGTCACCATTCCTTCCTGCCCACATCTGTGCTTATTTCTGAGTGTCTGTGTGCTTGTCTGTCAGTCTACACCTAAACACAAGAATGTATATGAAAAGCATATAGTAAATATATCATCTTCACAAACAGAGAGCAGAGTTTTGAATATTTTGCACTTTATTAAATCTAATTACTGTACAGGCATCTGAAATTAGTCTAACAAATAAAGGAGATGGTGCGTGACACAAGAAGATAAGTAAACTAAAACAATTTCGAGTGGGTGAAAACAAATGAATAAAGTAAAAAAAAAAATAGCACAGTTGCATGAGTCAGAGTAACATTGCTTCTATAAAAGTTTAAAGGGACAGTCTACTCCAGAATTGTTATTGTATAAAAAGATAGATAACCCCTTTATTACCCATTCCCCAGTTTTGCATAACCAACACGGTTATATTAATATACTTTTACCTCTGTGATTACCTTGTATCTAAGCCTCTGCAGACTGCTCCTTTTTTCAGTTCTTTTCACAGACTTGCATTTTAGCCATGAGCACAATGTTATCTATATGGCACACATGTACTAGCGCTGTCTAGCTGAAAAAAAACTATCAAAATGTATTTGTAAAGTTCAGGAGTAAATGAATGCCTAAGATGGTGGACACAAGCTGCATTCAGCGCTTTTCAGAGTCAGATTTATTCTTGTGAAAGCGCAACACACTAAGAGCTGTGCAACTAATAATGAAACCATAGCTTTACAAAAAAAAGGTAACATGAATTAGATATCTTTTTTTTTCTTCTTTGTTTAAATTGTAAGGAAAAAGTGAATAAAACACTTAATATTCCACAAACGACACTTTATATAAAAGTCAAGTCGCAAACACAAATTGTTAAAAGAAATGTAATATACGCTCACAAAACAGCTTATTAAAGGATAAAGTCAAAATGAAACGTTCATGATTCAGACAGTGCATGCCAATTTAAGAGACTTGGAATTTACTTCTATTCAAAATTTACTTTATTTTCATGATGTGTTTTGAGGTAGCTCAGGAGCAGAAGTGACCAGCAGTGAATCTAGCTGGTGATTGGTGATGACACATATGCTGTATGCTTCTTGTTATTGGCTCACAAGATGTGTTCGGTTAGGCCACAGAAGTGCAATTTTGTAGCTGACTTTGGGTCAGATTAAAAACATAGTGTTATTTAACGCTCCCGCACTAACTCCTCTAGAAGTAAGGTTTTTGTGCATGTCGGGTAGCACTTGTATTATAATATATATACTTTTATATATATATATATATATATATATATAGAGAGAGAGAGAGAGAGAGATAGTAATATCTATTTATAAATACTTAGAACATATTCTGCTATGTGCAGAACATAGGAATGTGAAATATTTACAGTAAATATCATAGTTAAACACTTTATTAAATATGAATATTGCATTAATATGTTTTTTACATTTTTTTAATCAACTTAACTGCAAAGGACTCCAATGCACTTATATATACGTGTACATATGTATTTATGTGTTTGCATGTGTATATATGTCTATAAATACATATATACACATATAAATACATATGTATATATATATATATATATATATATATATATATATATATATATATATATATATATATATATATATATATATATATATATATATACACACACAAACATACATCTTTAGACGTGTATATATACGTGATAAACTCCTTTTTGCTGGCTCGTAACTGTTAGCGTTCCACTCGTAATCGGGCCCATTATGCTTAACCTATTTTCAGGGGTTAAACACATAGTTGCATGCAATTTACAGTGCAGTAATAATAATGCATTCTATCCTTTATACATTGTGCATCTGTATGGTTTTGCAATCCAGGAACATAACCCCTTAAGTATAATTATTGCTTCTCCTTTTTTGTAGTCAATATGATTGAACTCCAGCTATGATCAACCAATCAATGTTGAAGAGTCAATGATCTGGATACTGCAAGATGCACTTCAGCATCTGAGGTAATGGAAAAAATACAATTTTCAGAAGTAAATTACAGAAAAACAGACAATAAGGAATTCAATTTTTACATGAATATCTCTTAAAATATAGACATAATGAGAAACTAGAAAACTCACTTATAAAACAGTTTTGACCTAATGGGCAGAAAAAGTCTCTATTGACAGAGGGACTAATTTATAACATAAAAGACTACTGTAATATGAAGGGAAAAAAAGAGGCTTATAATGAAAAAGTACAGAGGAGGGACCAGCAGATATCTGTACTATGATAGGTAAAGACAATCTTTGAAACATTATAATTTAGGAAGGGGAATTACAAGATTTCTTGTGTTGGGAGAAAAGAGAATTTAGAATCTGATGGGACACTAACAGATGTGTGTTTTTGGTGTTAGGGGAAATGAGGACATACGATATACATAATTTGGCTTAAGAGATATTTCTATTAGTGGATGGTGGCAGCAAAAGGAAATGTTTGTAGAGAAGTGAAGGTGATATCTAATTTAAGGAGACAAAAACAGAAAAGATGAATTGGGGACAGAGGCCAGTAGTTTGCCCTATAGGAAAGTGCTCACCAGGTCGCAGCCTCTTTTAGCCCCTTGCTCACTGTGCCTTAGAGGGATATAGCTGCAGTTCCACTGATGAGGCCAATAGAGGCTGAAACGTGTATTGGAGTTAGCGGTACAAATCCTTTGTTCAGAAGAGAATTGTCTGGTATTTTGGGGTGTACTAACCTTATGGATGGGATGAGACTGATATACTACCAGAAAGTTCTCTTCTGTAGCAGGCACAAGTGATGTAAAAGAGTCAGCACCCTGAGTGGGAACTATTCAATTAGGGCAAGCTACTAAGCTCTTTCTGTCCAAACGTAAGCGCTTCTCAATTTTATATTTCTAATTTTGGGAAAAATAACAACATTTCTAGTGTTGAAAAGCAAAATGAGATTTGTAATATTGGCAAATAAAGGATATCTTTATGGAGGAGAAAGGATTTATAATTGATGTATCGTAAGTATAAAGGGTTATACAACAGATTTGCAACGGGAAGAGTAAAGGAGGTTTTATATCATTATTAAAACCAATATATAATGGAGAGAAAAGATTTAAATAAGTGAAGACGATTTGAAAAATATATATATATTTAAATGGGTGGTATAAAGAATATTTGTAATGATATACAACAACAACAAAAAAGGATCTCTACCAGGACAGATAATGTAAAGGACACAATAAAAAGAAAAACTGTTTGAAGCACCGAATCTCAGCTTCTTAATCGATCAGTGGATTGATCAGTCTGAGTGTAGCAGATACCCCCCACCCCCAGAGCAGCACCATCATGCATTATTGATCAGAGCTAATGGCTGGTAATTGAGACAGAAGAAGAACATGGTGGAGTGCAGGATTATTTATTCAGAAGAGAGAGAAGTACTGATTCTTTTGAAAGATCTAAACAAAGGGAAGCAAAGACATATTGTTTTCTTCTGTGGGGAAATACCTGCGTTAGCCATTATAGGAGCCCAACATAAGTGTGATTTAATGCAGTTTTTTTCCTAGGTTAAATAATCATAGCTAATGTTTTGGTGTTTGGGTCTTCAGAAAAAGAAATAAACAAAAGTAATAATGTGTAGACAAATATATATATATATATATATATATATATATATATATATATATATATATATATATATATATATATATATATATATATAAAGAGTGGGAGTTAGATATAGATTGAGGTTTGCTGGGAGGTAGAGTGAGGCAGCTATAAGGAGAAATGAAAAAGAGAAAAAAAAGGATGAAAGAGAAAGAGAGGAGGGGGAGAGAGACGGATGGATTGAGATGATAAATGAACGTGACAGGGAGAGTGGATCAAAAAGAGGAAAGGAGAATGGGGGAGGAAGAGAGGTCTTTAAGAATGTCCTTGGCAGCAAAGCATTCTGGGCATCGTTCAGTTCCCCCCCCCCCCCATCATTTCCGTGCTCTCTGCATTATTAAATACCTCTAAATTATTTATGTTGATTATTCAATCTCTGCTATTTAAAGTGACTGTATAGGCAGGGGAGGGGTTGTTATTCAAGGGGTTAATTTCCATCACTTTCATGAAATAGATAAAGCTATAGTTTTTTTTTTTTTTTTAAGAACTGGGCTTAGGTGAACAGAATTTGTCACTTGTGGGATTTTGCTCAGGGATATTGATCCTTACACATCTAAAGTTAGATGCAGTTATACAGAGACTGGCACATTTAGAGCAAAAATATGGCATGACAATTTAATCAAGGATACCAACTCTGGCAGCTAAGGACTGGTCATAGTGTTGAATGGGGTAGAATAGATAAATGCCCAGGATGAGCCTGGCACCTCAGACTGAATTCAAGAACACAGTTTGTCTATTATCTGTACAGGTGCACAGCCTACTGTCCCTACCAATATTCACTGGAGACTCAAAGCTGGTTACCTGTAGGACGACATGCAAGGTCAGGCTTCATACTGAGCATAGTAAACACATTGAGGTTGTCATATTAAGTATGCATAGTACTACTGTCCTGCGATATACTTTCATTACTTATTTGACAGTTTTTCTGTAATTTAAAGGCACATGAAACCCACAATTTTCTTTTCATTATTCAGATAGAGAATACAGTTTTAAACAACTATACAATTTCCTTCTATTATCTAATTTTCTCTGCTCTCTTGGTATCCTTTGTTGAAAATCATACCTAGGTAGACTCAGGAACAGCAATGCACTATTGGGCGCTAACTGCTGATTGGTGGCTGCACATATGTCTCTAGTCATTGGCTGATATGATGTGTTCAGCTAGCTGCCAGTAGTGAAATGCTACTCCTTCAGCAAAGGATACCAAGAGAATAAAGCATAATTGATAATAGAAGTAAATTAGTCATGAAAATCATGAAATACAATTTATGGGTTTACTGTCCCTTTAAGTCTGGAAATTGTAGATTTTCCAGTTCTAACAACTCAATGTGCACATGGCAGGTTTCACAATTCTAATCCTGCAACATATCTGTCCCTAACTAGCTTCAGCAAAGAGAATAGGAACTGCAAAATAGAGTGTTTTGCTAACATAATGACTGTGGCTACGTGTGTTTGCTCCAGTAACAAGCCTGGATTAGCTACTCCAAATAAGGCAAGTGATAGATGTAGTTAGTCTACTGAAATACAACTACTGCAAACAAGGTGTTAATCACTTCTAAAGTTTTTCATACTCCCCTAATATGTTAGTTTATTGTGCACCTGCAAAAATCTTGTAATAAAAAACATAATGTATGCTTACCTGATAAATTTATTTCTCTTGTGATGTATCGAGTCCATGGATTCATAATTACTTGTGGGATACCAATACCAAAGCTTGGGATATTCTCCTCCCCTACAGGAAGTGGCAAAGAGAGCACCCACAGCAGAGATGCCTATATAGCTCCCCCCCTTAGCTCCACCCCCCAGTCATTCGACCGAAGGCTAGGAAGAAAAAGGAGAAACCATAGGGTGCAGTGGTGACTGAAAGTTTAAAAATAAAAATATATATGCCTGTCTTAAAAAACAGGGCGGGCCGTGGACTCGATACATCACAAGAGAAATAAATTTATCAGGTAAGCATAAATTATGTTTTCTCTTGTAAGATGTATCGAGTCCACGGATTCATCCTTACTTGTGGGATACCAATACCAAAGCTTTAGGACACGGATGAAGGGAGGGACAAGACAGGGACCTTAAACGGAAGGCACCACTGCTTGTAGAACCTTTCTCCCAAAAATAGCCTCAGAAGAAGCAAAAGTATCAAATTTGTAAAATTTGGAAAAAGTATGAAGCGAAGACCAAGTCGCCGCCTTACAAATCTGTTCAACAGAAGCCTCATTTTTAAAAGCCCATGTGGAAGCCACAGCTATAGTAGAATGAGCAGTAATCCTATCAGGAGGCTGCCGTCCAGCAGTCTCATAGGCCAAACGGATGATGCTTTTCAGCCAAAAGGAAAGAGAGGTAGCCGTAGCCCTTTGACCTCTCCGTTTACCAGAATAAACAACAAACAAAGAAGATGTTTGACGGAAATCTTTAGTTGCTTGTAAGTAGAATTTTAAAGCACGAACCACATCAAGATTGTGTAACAGACGTTCCTTCTTAGATGAAGGATTAGGACACAAAGAAGGAACCACAATCTCTTGATTGATATTCTTATTAGAAACAACCTTAGGAAGAAACCCAGGTTTGGTACGTAAAACCACCTTATCTGCATGGAAAACAAGGTAAGGGGAATCACATTGTAAAGCAGATAGCTCAGAAACTCTTCGAGCCGAAGAGATAGCTACTAAAAACAAAACTTTCCAAGATAGAAGCTTAATATCTATGGAATGCATAGGTTCAAATGGAACCCCTTGAAGAACGTTAAGAACTAAGTTAAGGCTCCATGGCGGAGCAACAGGTTTAAATACAGGCTTGACTATCTGACACACCTGTGTTATGTTTTTACCTGTGAGCCTGCTGGGCCTGTGTGCCTGACCATATGCTTTTAACATTTGTGCCGAAATAAACTAACAGTAACTTTTACTTTGGACTGAGTGTCTCTGTGGTGCGCCCCTTTACTGGATTACTTTATACTTGCTTTTTAAGTTGGCAGACTTAATTTGGGGCTGCATAACGGGACATTCTATGATTACACCCACTCTCCTTTGAGCCGTCTGGAGGACTGATCTCTCCACCCCCTGCAGTCATCTAATTGGGAGCCGTGAGTTGAGCGCTACACACACAGAACCTCATTGTGCACCTTGATTCTGACCAAAGCCTGACTAAATGCTTTAACGTCTGGAACATCTGCCAGACGTTTGTGAAGTAGAATAAACAAAGCAGATATTTGACCCTTAAGAGAACTAGCAGATAATCCCTTCTCCAAACCCTCTTGGAGAAAAGACAATATTCTAGGAATCCTAATCTTACTCCACGAGTAACCTTTGGATTCACACCAATAAAGATATTTGCGCCAAATCTTATGATAAATCTTCCTGGTGACAGGCTTTCTAGCCTGAATCAGAGTATCAATGACCGATTCAGAGAAACCACGCTTAGATAAAATCATGCGTTCAATCTCCAAGCAGTCAGACGCAGAGAAATTAGATTTGGATGCGTGAACGGGCCTTGAATTAGAAGGTCCCGCCTCACTGGCAGCGTCCATGGTGGAACCGAGGACATGTCCACTAGGTCTGCATACCAAGTCCTGCGTGGCCATGCAGGAGCTATCAGAATTACCGAGGCTCTCTCCTGCTTGATTCTGGCAACCAGACGTGGGAGGAGAGGAAACGGTGGAAATACATAAGCCAGATTGAAGGACCAAGGCACTGCTAGAGCATCTATCAGTATTGCCTTGGGATCCCGGGACCTGGACCCATAACGAGGAAGTTTGGCATTCTGACGAGACGCCATCAGATCCAATTCTGGTGTGCCCCATAGCTGAATCAGCTGGGCGAATATCTCCGGATGGAGTTCCCACTCCCCCGGATGAAGAGTCTGACGACTTAGAAAATCCGCCTCCCAGTTCTCTACTCCTGGGATGTGGATTGCTGAGAGATGGCAAGAGTGATCCTCTGCCCACCGGATTATTTTGGTTACCTCCATCATCTAATCGAGAAATGTGAAATCTCCCTCTTGCAAGGGAGCCCTTGAATTCCAGAAGATATCCCTGGGACACAATTTCTAAAGCCCAGGGAACCTGAACATCTCTCGTCCAAGCCTGAGCGAAGAGAGAGAGTCTGCCCCCTACTAGATCCGGTCCCGGATTGGGGGCTACCCCTTCATGCTGTCTTAGAGGCAGCTGCAGGCTTCTTGGCCTGTTTACCCTTGTTCCAAGCCTGGTTAGGTCTCCAGACTGACTTGGATTGTGCAAAATTCCCCTCTTGCTTTGTAGCAGAAGAGGCTGAAGCGGGACCACTCTTAAAGTTCCGTAAGGAACGAAAATTATTTTGTTTGGCCCTCATCTTATTTGATCTATCCTGAGGGAGGGCATGACCTTTCCCTCCAGTGATGTCTGAAATGATCTTCTTCAGTTTAGGCCCGAATAGGGTCTTACCTTTGAAAGGAATGTTCAAAAGTTTAGATTTAGATGACACATCAGCAGACCAGGACTTAAGCCATAACGCCCTGCGTGCTAAAATGGCAAAACCTGAATTCTTTGCCGCTAATTTAGCCAGTTGGAATGCGGCATCTGTAATAAAAGAATTAGCCAACTTAAGTGCCTTAATTCTGTCCATAATTTCCTCTAATGGAGTCTCCATTTGTAGAGCCTCCTCTAGAGCCTCAAACCATAAAGCAGCTTCAGTCATTACAGGAACAATGCACGCAATAGATTGGAGAGAAAAACCTTGATGAACAAAAATTTTCTTCAAGAAACCCTCTAATGTTTTATCCATAGGATCTTTGAAAGCACAACTATCTTCGATAGGTATAGTTGTACGCTTAGACAGAGTAGAAAATAGCTCCCTCCACCTTAGGAACTGTCTGCCATGAGTCCCTTATGCTGTCAGATATGGGAAACATTTTCTTAAAAACAGGAGGAGGAGAGAACGGAATACCTGGTCTATCCCACTCCTTAGCAATAATATTCACAATCCTCTTAGGGACTGGAAAAACATCAGTGTAAACAAGAACCTCCAAGTATCTATCCATTTTACACAATTTCTCTGGGACCACTATAGGGTCACAATCATCTAGAGTTGCTAATACCTCCCTAAGCAATAAGCGGAGGTGTTCAAGCTTAAATTTAAAGGCCGTCATATCAGAATCTGTCTGAGGAAGCGTCTTTCCTGAATCAGAAATTTCTTCCTCAGATAACAAATCCCTCGCCCCTTCAGAGCATTGTGAGGGCATTTCAGAAACGGCTACTAAAGCGTGAGACGGCTCAGCATTTTTCCTTAACCCAGAGCTATCCCGCTTTCCTTGTAAACCAGGCAGTTTGGATAAAACCTCAGTGAGGGTTGTATTCATAACTGTGGCCATGTCTTGTAAAGTAAATGAATGTGACGCACTAGAGGTACTTGGCGTCACTTGTGCGGGCGTTACTGGTTGTGACACTTGGGGAGAGCTAGATGGCGAACCTTCATTTACTTCTGACTGAGAATCATCTATAGCTCTATTTTTAAGTGCTAATAAATGTTCTTTATAATTTATAGACATATCAGTACATTTGGAACACATTCTAAGAGGGGGTTCCACAATGGCTTCCAAACATATTAAACAAGGAGTTTCCTTGGTATCAGACATGTTAAACAGGCTAGTAATGAAACAAGCAAGCTTGGAAAACACTGTAATCAAAGTAAATAACACTTAGAAATAAAACGGTACTGTGCCTTTAAGAGAAAAAAAGCTGCACAAGTTCTGCAAAACAGTGTAAAAAAAGCAGTAAACTTAACGAAATTTTTACAGTAGTATCTTACAGCCTTAGTAACTTTGCACAACTATGCAAATAAACAATTAACCCCTAAATGGCAAAACCGGATTGGAAAAATGACAAAACCGGTAAAAAAAAACCTGCCCTTCAGAACAATTTGTGGGGAAAAAACCTCCTTTACAGCCCTCAAACACAGCAGGAGCAGTTGGATGACTTTTAAGGAAAAGAAACTGTGCAACTGAGGTGTGAAAATAGGCCCCTCCCACCTCACTCGATGTTTTGAGGCCTATTAGAAAAACACCTGAGTGTCTCTTAATTAACTATGTGGGTTAAAAAAACCTAATACAAGCCACAATGACCCCTTTAGTCCCTTCAAAAAAACGTTATAAATGCATCATTTACTGATCAAACAAAAAACGTTTTTCCTAAAAGTGTCACTAGTAACAAAAGAGCCCTTCAAGTAAGCTGAAATTCCTATTCCAAGTGTCTGAAAACAGCTTACCCTTTCCCCATGGGGATATTGCCAGCCTTTTCTAGAAAAAAAACACAGTCTGCCAAAGAGTAAATAGTACACACCGGCACCATTTAAAATAACAAACTTTTGCTTGAGAAATAAAAAACTAACATTTTTGTCACCACACTTGCTCTGCACTTCCTAGTTACTTAGAGTAGGCAAAGAGAATGACTGGGGGGTGGAGCTAAGGGGGAGCTATATAGGCAGCTCTGCTGTGGGTGCTGTGGGTGCTCTCTTTGCCACTTCCTGTAGGGGAGGAGAATATCCCACAAGTAAGGATGAATCCGTGGACTCGATACATCTTACAAGAGAAAAGCATTTATTGTATCTTTAATACTTCTTAATCAGTAGTGGGCAAGCAGCAGGCTGGAGAGAGGGCGGCACACATGGTCCCTGGAGGCTTTTCATGTAGTTGTATACATGTTCCTTGCTCCACATGACCCTGCACTAACTCAACACCGCTTAACATATTTAATCCACATCTTCAGTACACCAAATGTCCCTATTTGAGGGGGGGCAGTCCCTAATTCTGAGCTTTGTCCCTCTGAGACAGCCAAATGTCCCTATTTGCAGAATTTCCCTTAACCCCACCCATAGACCAACTAGACACACCCACAAACTGCCAGACATGCTACTGACCAATCAGACACGCCCTTTATCCTGCTCACAATCTACCCGTGACCCACCCCCTCTTGACACGACCCTACCCACAAGATTGTGATTCTTCCTCAACCTCCTGAGTCCCTAATTACCTAGTCACAAATGTTGGGATAGATGTATTTCTGATATCAGTCTCACACAGGAGATAAAGTCAATGCTATTAGTATCTTACCAACACAGCCAATCATTGTAAGGTTCAAGGCTAATGTATACAATAACAAATATAGAAATAATTGTGATTACTGGAACATTATCAGGGCCGGGCTGGGAATAAAAAGCCGCCCAGGAAAAAGTTGAAGACCAGCCCTATTTTCTGTTAAGTCCATAGAATGCACACACCTTATTTTTCTCAAGAGGAAGAAGTATCAGAATCAAATTATAATAGTTTATATAATAACATTCTGGCAATTTTTTATGACAGACACCCTTCAACTCATTTAATCCATGACTCCCTACCACAGCGTGAAAATTATTATCCATAGTGTGATCTTGAGAAGATACTGAAATCAGTGTGTCACTCATTCTCACAGTGTGACTTCTTTAGACACTAGAAACCATTCAAAGGAGGACTACTAACTGATACAGCTGCATCAGCTCACCAGGAGCACCATCCCCTTAAATTGTAGCAAGATTAGCCCCAGCTGCTGCTGCCCACCGGGACATCTCCTGGTATGCCAATTCAACCTTGATTAAAGGGACATTGTACACTGGATTTTTCTTTGCATAAATGTGTTGTAGGTGATCCATTTATATAGCCCATCTGGTAGTGTTTTTGTAAAAATTTATAGTTTTGCTTATTTTAAAGAACTTTGTGCTGATTTTCAGACTACTAACCAAGCCCCACAGTGTCAGATATATATACTAGCTATGCTGGCTCCTGATTATGTTATCTGTCTTTTCATATGCAGGAAGGGGGGGTGGAGGGGGGGAGTGTCTGCGCTTCTTGTTCTCCCAGTCCCTTTCAGTGGGTGTCTCAGTCTAACCCCATCAACAGTGCTAAACTGGGAGCTTCTAAGTAAGTTTTAAAAATGTTTTATACTGGATTTTAATATCAGTATGTGTGCACTGTCATTGTGTCAAGAAAATGTCCATTGTTAAGCTTCAGCAGAAATGATAAGATACACAGCAACTTAGGGACAGGTATCAGCAATGTTAGACTTCTGAAACAGGCCTTTTTCAGGACTGGAAATCCTCAATTTTACAGGAATAGGAGCAAAAAAAATAATGAAAGTATATTGCAAAGTTATTTTACTATGCATAATTAAAGGGTTAGTAAAGTAAAATAAATAAATAAAGGAATATGAAAAACAAACATTTTCTTCTGGGATTCAGAGTATACAATTTTTGAAACGTTTCTAATTGACTTCTGTAATCAAATTTTCTCTGTTCTCGTGGTATTCTATGTAGGTGTCCAGAGCACTACGTGGCAAAAGATAGTGCTACCATCTAGTGCTTGTGAAAATGGATATCATTCAAACTGCTACCATATTGTGCTCCAGCAACATGCACCCTCCTGCGCTTACGTCCCTGCTTTTCAACAAAAGATACCAAGACAACAAAAACAAATCAATAATAGAAGTAAATTAGAAAGGGGATTAAAATTGCATGCTCTATCTGAATAATCAACGCAAAATGTTGGGTTTCATGTACCGTTAATAGTTCATGATTCAGATAGAGCATGCAAATTTAATCACCTTTCTAATTTACTTCTATTATCAAATAAAAATGTCTTTGTTCTCTGGGTATTCTTTGTTGAAGAGTAAAGCTAGGTAGACTGTTAGGAGCTTAGAAACATTTACATGTGTTTAGTAGTTTATGGCAGCAGTGTTTGTAACTATGAATAATATTGTTCTAAACATTGTTGCAAACACTGCTGTCACATGGCTAAAGACACGTACACACTCTTGAACTAACCTAGGATTAGTCTTTAAAAAAGAGAACTAACCAACATTGATAATAGAATTAAATTGGAAAGTTGTTTAAAATAGTACGCTCTGTCAAACCCATTTAACCCCTAAACCCAAAAGGACGTATATATATGTCTTGCACTACTTTGCCTATGGTACTGTAAGACGTTTATATACTTCTTTACTTCAGGAAGCTCCAGCACTCTCAGCTGTTAAGTTATAGCCAAGAGCTGGAGATCCTGAAACTTTAGGCATCTGCTGCATATGGAACCGGCGCACGATCAGTGCTCCGCCTCCATATGAGGGCAGATACCTTACAGACGGTGACACTGTGTGTGTCACCATCTGTAACGATCTTCTGTTGGTGCCGGCGGGAGGTAGGGGCGGGAAGCGGGTGGGCGGTCGGCCCACCAGCGGAGGCGGGAGGGAGAGGTCCCTATGCTACAGAAAAAAATATAAAGGGACAGGGAGGGATGGGGCAGCTACACTAAAAGGGGATCTGGGGGACCCTAACTAAAGATCGTGGGTGGGGGGGGGAGGTTTATAGGTACTGGCAGACAGCTGCCACTACCTAAGATGGTGGGCAATAGTTAGAGGGGGAGGTTTAAAGAGCTGTTTGGGGGGATCCTACACTGCAGAAAATATAAAAAATTAATAAAAAAAATAATTTTATTTAAAAAAAAAAAAAAAAAAGCCTTATATTTTCATACTGGCAGACTGTCTACCAGTACCTAAGATTGGGTTACCAGTAAGAGGTGGGAAGTGTCAGGTGGGAGGCTAATCTCTATACTAAAGCAAAATTAACCTGTTAAGATACCTAATTAACCCCTTCACTGTCGGGAATAATAGAAGTGTGGTGCACAGCTGCAATTAGCGGCCTTCTAATTACCAAAAAGCAATGGAAAAACCATATACTGTATATGTCTGCTATTTCTGAACAAAGGGGATCCCAGAGAAACGTTTACAAACATTTGTGCCATGATTGCACACGTGGTATGTAAATAATTTCTGTGAGAAACCCAAAGTTTATGAAAAAAGTACCATTTTTTTTATTTGATTGCATTTGGTGGTGAAATGGTGGCATGAAATATACCAAAATGGGCCTAGATCAATACTTTGGGTTGTCTACTTAAAAATATATATAGTTTTGATAAGTAAATAAAAAAACAAGGCTATATTTCTGTTTATATGGGGTGATAGCAAAAATACTAAAAACTTTCTCATATTTTGGACAATTTTTTTTCTGAAAGTGAAAGGGTTAAAGGGACACTAAACCCAAAATTTTTCTTTCATGATTCAGATAGAGCATGCAATTTTAAGCAACTTTCTAATTTACTCCTATTGTCAAATGTTCTTTGTTCTCTTCCTATATTTATTTAAAAAGCAGGAATTTAAAGCTTAGGAGCCAGCCCATTATAGGTTCAGCACCCTGGATAGCGCTTGTTTATTGGTGGCTACATTTAGCAAACCAATAAGCAAGCATAACCCAGGTTCTGAACTAAAAATGGACCAGCTCCTAAGCTTTACATTTCTGATTTTTAAATAAAGATAGCAAGAGAACGAAGAATAATTGATAATAGGAGTAAATTAGAAAGTTGCTTAAAAATGAAGAATCATTAAAGACAAAAAATGGGTTTAGTATTCCTTTAACTTTACTGTCCATTTAAGCATTTTATATTACAATCTCGAAATGTGTTTACTGTTAAGCTCCCAAGCAGCAATGTACCATAGGGAGCTAGCTGACCACATCTGGTGAACCAATGACAAGAGACACATGTGTGTAGCCACCTATCACCAGCTAGCTCCCAGTAGTGCATTGCTAGCATAGTAAACAGATGAAAGAAGAAAACTGAAAACTCTATTAAAACTAGATATATGCATTCAGATCCTTTGTGAGGATCCAAATGCTGGAGTAGGCGTCGCTCTTTCTGCTCGGCTGGATTTATTGATGTAAATGATCACCACACTGAGATCTGGATTTGCAGAGATCTTAGTCTGGCTACAAAAAGAGCCGAATGGCTGCCTATTAACACATTCAGAT